>NW_017616993.1:0-16950 GCF_001879475.1 Ipomoea nil
TCTCCCCAGTACACAACAATTGGATCCACCTAGTACCATGCACCCATTTGAACCAGATTTAAATGACTCAAAAATCACCCTCCCAGAATTAATTATTGGGAATATTCATGAAGGCGTGAAAACAAGATCATCTACCATGGAAGCATTGTTCACGTGTTATCTATCTCAGATTGAACCAAAAGAAATTGACGAAGCTCTCAATGATCCGGATTGGATAAATGCTATGCAAGAGGAGCTCGATCAATTCAAAAAAATGATGTTTGGGAACTTGTTCCAAGACCGGCAAACCACAATGTTGTAGGAACAAATGGGTCTTCCGGAACAAAGCAAACGAAGAAGGCGTGATTGTTAGGAATAAAGCAAGGCTCGTTGCAAAAGATACTCTCAAGAGAAGGAATAGATTTTGATGAAACTTTTGCACCGGTGGCTCGACTTGAAGCAATCAGAATTTTCCTAGCCTACGCCGCACACAAAGATTTCACCGTTTATCAAATGGACGTGAAAAGCGCATTCTTGAATGGTCTACTCGAAGAAGAAGTTTATGTCGAACAACCCCCAGGTTTTGAGGTAAAAGGCGAAGGTGATAAAGTCTACAAACTTAAAAAGGCATTGTATGGGTTGAAACAAGCACCTAGAGCTTGGTATGATACTTTGTCAATGTTCTTAATAAGCTGTGGATTCACCAAAGGCCTTGTTGACAAAACTCTATTTAGAATTCAAGATGGTGATCATATTTTATTAGTGCAAATATATGTTGATGATATTATTTTTGGAAGCACTAACAATTCTTTGTGTGAGAAATTTCGAAGCTTATGCAGAATAAATTCGAAATGAGCATGATGGGTGAATTGAATTACTTCTTGGGCTTACAAGTCAAACAACTGAAAGAAGGAGTATTCATCAATCAAGCAAAGTACACCCCGCGACTTGATAAAGAAGTTTGGCCTTGATGGAAAATCATCGATCAAAATTCCAATGAGCACATCAATAAGGCTAGACAAAGATGAAGATGGAAAGGATGTCGATCAAACAAAATATAGAGGAATGATTGGTTCACTTCTATATCTTACTGCAAGCAGGCCGGACATTTCTTATGTTGTGGGCGTGTGTGCAAGATTCCAAGCAAATCCAAAAGAAAGCCACCTCACCGCAACAAAGAAGATCATACGATATTTAAAAGGCACAATCAATGTTGGATTATGGTATCCAAAAGGTACAGATTTTACTCTAACGGGTTTTTTAGATGCGGATTTTGCAGGTTGCAAAATAGACAGAAAAAGCACTTCCGGGACATGCCAGTTCTTGGGGGAAGGCTTGTTTCTTGGTTCAGCAAAAAGCAAAATTCCATTGCAACTAGTACCGCCGAGGCCGAATATATTGCTGCAGGAAGTTGTTGTGCGCAAATTTTGTGGATGAAGCAACAATTGAAGGATTACGGAGTTAATTGTGATGACGTTAGTATTTATTGTGATAATACTAGTGCAATCGCTATCACTCACAATCCGGTGCTTCACTCAAGAACCAAACATATCGACATTCGACATCATTTTATAAGGGATCACGTTGAAAAGAAAAATCTGAAGATCGAATATATCCCTACGGAAAACCAAGTTGCCGATATTCTCACAAAGCCTTTATGCGAAACGAGATTTTCTACCTTAAGGCACGAGTTGGGAATGATCGAAATGAGCTAAGTATCACTGGACTTAATCTCTCTATTTAAATTGATACTTGTGCTCAAAAGAAATTGTTTTATATGAATAAAATTGTTTTACGTATTTGCATGTATGTTTTTACTCGAAATTTTTATATGATAAAATTGCAATATGTGTTAGGAATTTAATTGTGTATTTGCATGTGTTATTTAACGTGAGATCATATGCCATGCAAATTAATTTGATAAAATATGCAATTCGTGATTTATTTGATAATTTGTACAAAATTGCATGTTTTAATGTGTTAATCAGTTTTTGAGTATGTGTTCATGTTTCTGTAAATTAACTAACTTGTTTGCATGAACAATTTGCTCTAAAAATGATTTACCGTGTTTGTTTAATAATATATATGTGTTATGTGCAAAATGTGATTTAAAGTGTTAATTGTATATGTGTTTCGTGTATATGCAGTATATGTGATATAATTTGCTATAAAATGTTTTAGAAATCTAGAAGTTAATATTTTTGTTAGTTTCTAAAATATTTTGTAATCTGATTAATGTGCTTTTTATATAAAGTTGTTTCTAATTATAATTTAGGAATATGTGTGTTAATTTTGTTAGTTTCCAAAATGTGTTTAATTTTTGATTGGAAATTACCGTGTATGAGTTTAATATAATTGGTATGTGTGATTAATTATTTGTGAAGTAATTTTGCAACTAACGAGATGTTTGAGTGTTATTATGTTTGTGGTACACGAATTTGAGAAGGAAATCAGGAGATAAAGGAGGCCAATTAGAGTTTAATTGGACATCAAACCTCCACCCATAAACTCCTACCCTTTCTAAACCTCCCCCATAATCCTCTCCTAAATCAAATCTTTCCAAACAAGATTTACCCCCTCTCTCAATCGACACCCCCATCTCGCCTGTCAGAAAACTACTCTCTTAATCGATCCCCATAAACAAATCTCAAGGAGATCAGAACCCAAATCCTTCCTAAGTGTCTCTTCAAATCTCCACCCTATACTCCTTACGTGCATTGGGTATTTCTAAAGAGGTGTGAGCATTAAATGCTATTATCTGCTCATGATGACATTTTCTCTTTCCTCGTAACACTCTCTATCAGATGACTCATCTACCCTAAACTCACCCAATCGACACACCTCAACCAAAGGGTACAATTGAGAAGTCTCATCTCTCTCTCTTAAATTCGAAAAACCCCTTCGAGTCATCCTCCTCATATAAACCCCTCTCTTATATCTCAAAAACTCTTTCAAGACCTTCAGAATATCAGAAAACTCTCTCTCAAATTGTCTCTCCTCGATCAATCGATCTGATCATCATGGCCCAATCTGGAAGAAAGCAAATTGATCCTATTTTCGCTCTCTCGCAACAAGTGACGAATGGGATGGTACTCAATCCTGAGTTTTTCAAACTAGGTTCTACCAACAAGGACACGGCCGAGAAAATTCTTCAAGCTTTAAAAGACTGTGGACTGTTTGATTTCTTCACCTACAACTACTTTGGAACCTTTGAAGAAGATGTAGCCGATTTTTATCTACATGCGGTCGTTGAAAGGGACTCGATTAAATCTAGAGTTGGAGGATCAGAAGTTTCGATCACTGAAGATGACATACACAAGTGCTTCAACTTTCCTGAATCTCAGATAATGCCAGAATCTCACAGCTATGTTGTTCAAAATTTTTGGAACGAGATTCGTGGTCCTACGGCTCCAATTTTCTCTGATGTATCCGCTCATAAGAATGTATTGAAGTTTGAATATGAGATGTTGGTGGACATGATTTACAAGATTCTTGAACACAAACTGGGAAGTACTGAAGATTTGACTGCATCGACAGTGTGCCTGATGGACGGAATCATGAAAGGAATAAAATTCAAATGGGCAAAATTTATCTACAGGAAGATGGTTATTTTTGTTCATGCTGCCAAACCAATGAAGAAACCTGCTGTAGTTGGACCGATTCTATCAAAATGTTAGATATGGTCTCATCATTGGAGAACTGCTAAGGAAGAAGACAATTCCAATGAGAAAACACAAAAATATTAGAATTTACAGAGCTCTCTTCAGAAAATTCAGTCCTAATTTTGGAAAAAGGTCAAGCCAGAGAAGAGGACAAGAAGGTGGGAGTTCTACAAGTTCAAAAACACCTCAGAGTTCCAGACCGAGAAACAGCAAAGCAATCTCAACCTCAAGTAATCAAATGGGATCAAGCAATCGATCAGGAAGAGATCAAGAAGCCATCAGTACGGCTATGGCAGTTGTTCCGATCAAATATGCCGAACCAAAGTTGTTGGCTGAAGGAGTTGATGATACTACAAGAATGGAATTTGCAGGAGTTGATGTGTAAATTTCGAATGATCTACAAAGAAGACTCTCGAGTCAATCTGCAGCCGAAGGAAGTGCAGGACCTATAGTTTTTGACTCAGCTCTCATTCAAGATGATCCAGAGCTGTTGAAAGAATTGATAATGGTGCAAACTTGGAGAGAATGGAAACTTGAAAGATATCATTCTTTCATGTCAAAAATCACCCCCAGATTTGATACGGAGTGAAGATTTTTCCTTGGAATGGTGCGGAACGAACGTGATGCTAGATGCACTCAACATGGATTTAAATCAAGTTTATCACATGAAGCTACACGAGAAGGCAGCCAGACAAAAAGGAAAAACACCAATAAAGGGAGGCAGTTCGGCTCAAGACCGTTTAGCCGAACAAGAACGACAGAATGAAATTTCACTTCAGTTAGCTCTACAAAGGTCAGTTTATGACACACATCATTATCCAGGTAACACATCTCTTGTGGATAATGAAATTTTTGATGAAAGAACTGAAGGGACGGCACTCATTGATGTACCAATCATGAGCACTGAAAATCATATGGACATACCTGTGAAAGTCCATGATGCTTCTTTATTAATATCTGATCTGACCCCACAACAACTAATGTGAATCTGGAGTGCAATGAACAACTTGTGGGATCCAATGAAGCCGAAGTGTCAGTACCAGAAGAAATAAGAGAACAAGTGTCAGAAGAAAGAAGAAGAGATATACCAGTTGAAGTTGCAGTAGAAGTTGCTACTGAGAGTAGACTGCAAATCACAGAGGATTTATCCAGTGTATTGCCGGTACACCATACCGAGTCTACCATGCCTACCATGGACCCTGTTCTAGATAATGAAGAATTATTTGCAGACAATTA
This sequence comes from Ipomoea nil, assembly GCF_001879475.1. NCBI lineage: Eukaryota > Viridiplantae > Streptophyta > Magnoliopsida > Solanales > Convolvulaceae > Ipomoea > Ipomoea nil. The sequence goes on from NW_017616993.1 coordinate 4,878, forward strand.
CACGAGAACAGAAGTCCTAGAAGAACAAGTTGGTGATCTAAATCAAGAAGCCGAATCACCTGAAGAAGAAGGGATGCAACTTATTAATACAGTTGTTCTCACAGATCCGAATAGAAGTCCATTCGGATCCCCTCAAAACTTTGTGCAGATGAATGATCAAGATGATGGCATATTTTCATCCTTATTTGCCAAAGTAGCCGAATCTAGTGATGTTGTTTGTCAAACAATTGGAGAAAAGTTGGTTGAACAAAATCAAAAGATGGATCAACAACACACGGATACACAAGTCAATCTGAAGGAATTAATGGAGCATCAAAATATTTTGAAGACCCAGATTGACAAAGCAGAAAGAATTTTGAAAGGAGAATTGACAAAGGCTTACTTGAAGTGATTCAGCTCATGAAGAAGGAACGAGAAGCAGCTGAAAAGATTAACAACGAACGTCACTTGAGACAGATCAAAGCAATTCAAGACCAAGAAAGCCGAATCAACAAACTTGAAGCTGAACTCGCAGTTACAACAAACAAGTTGGACAACGTGCAAACTGTTTCCATTGAAACACACAACAGTGTTGAAACTGTGAAGGCAAACCAAGACCGAGACTTTAAGACCCTTGCATTTTTGGTTGATAACGCCAAAAGGGGGGAAGAAATTCTCAGTCACTTGGCTTTGCAACAACAAGAATTTATTCTTGGAAGTCAACAAAAGCCAGTAATGTCTACTCAAGGTAAAGGCCGAAGCAGCGGACAACCCTCACAAGGACCATCTCAGATTGGTTTTACTCGGTTCGCGAATCCTAGTCTTGGTACGAGTACATCGAAGGTTGCTGAACAGCGTGGCTGGTTTGAATGCTCTAAGGGTACCACCACTCAGACAACAATATGGACTAAGGAAAATCTACCAAGCATGATCAAGAAATGGCCTGCAGCCGATCAAGCCCAATGGATCTCGGAGAAGAATAAAGAAGAAGAAGGCAAAAGGAAAAGAACTGAGATGTGGTATGAATTAAGAGATTTCACTGGAAATATGGGCATGAATCTTGGAGAAGAAAGAAGCTTCGAAGAATGTGTCTTATGGTGGGAAAACGGAGTTCTTCCGGGCAACAATATCAAAGAAGCTTATGGATATTACATGGCCGGACAGCTTACAAAGAAATTTCAGAATGCAAAGTTCAAAGATGATTTCTTCAAGCTCAGAGAACATGTCAAGGAAATTTTGAAGAAAGACTCTGGTGTGAAGAAACCCAGAAGGTAATATGAAAACTCTCTTAAGCTGATATTTTCTATTTTCGAACCTCTGTTGCGTTTTTCTCTATAAATTCGAAATATATCAATAATAATTTCCCATGGTCTATTTTGAGTCTTTAATTCTATTTGTTTAATGTAATTAGACTTTCGTGAATTAAAAGGCAAGAAATATGTCAAATGCACGACAAAATTAAAAATTGATGATGATCAAAATAAAAATAATTCAAGATGCGTTTAGGAGCTTGTCTAAAAATTTAATTCACAGGTTTCTTTTGATTGTGTCTAGAAAACCACTGTTAAACTCATCTTGGCTTTGTCAAAAAAAATTAAGCAAAAAAATTATTTTTCAAAGACTTAAAGCCAATGACTGAGTATAGGTTTTGGCATTATCAAAAGGGGGGAAATTGTTAGGAATAAAGTGTAATGGTTTTGATATGCCAAATTTGTATTTGTAGATCCCCCAATTTTCTTTTATAGGTCTAATAGAGTCTTAGACCATGATCGGGAAATTATTTAAAATTGAAAAGAGAAAAACAGATGAAGATGCATGAAAATAGAAGAAGAAGATATAAAGCCTAAAATCAAGAATTTGTCTGGAGAAAATGACAAATTGAAGAAGAAGATGAATGATACAATAAATCATGTCAATGCTACTCAAAGAAGATATCCCAGAAGAATTTTCGTGAAGAAAATTAATATTGGAAGAATGCATAAAATTGACTTGGAGATCAAGCATCTATGGAAAGAAAGGAATACATCAAATGTGATTGGAGATTTAATCAAAAGATGTACGGACGAAGTGGATAATGCTTGATATATTATGTGGAATGGCTCAGGTTTGAAACTCACTATCAACAATTTTACAAAGTAAAATTTGAGAAGCCAAATTAAATTAATCTGATGGAGTTGGGCGCCGATTGGGAAGCAATTTCAATTGGGTGGCAATTGAGATGCACTTGGGAGCCGATTTCATAGTAATTGAAATTGGGAGCTAATTCGAAGCAATTGAAATTGGGAGCCAGTTTAAGAGAGCCAATTGAGGTTGTAGTATGGAGCCAATGTAGAATTGAAATTGGGAGCCAATTGAGGTTGTAGTATGGGATGCAATTTCAAAGTTGGGGACCGAATGCAATTTCAAAGTTGGGGACCGATTCAAAGAAGACATAGGAGATCAAATTGAATTGAGATGAAATTCAATACCAGGAGAAGTCTGGGAGACAATTTCGAAGTCAAAGTCAACAATTCAAATTGGGAAGCATTTGAATGCACCAGGAGCAGTTTGGGAGCCAATTGCAAGTCAAAGTCAATTGGGAGCCAATTACAATGGAGAAATTCAAATTGGGTGCCAATTATAAGCCAATTGAAATTGGGTGTCAATTACCAAGGAGAAATTCAAATTGGGTGGAAGTTCAAAGCCAGTTTGAAGTCTGAGAACACCCAGACGTGAGAATGAAGAAGATGAAGATGAACTTACAGTGAAAATATTCTCACAAGGAAAAATACTAGTTTTAACTAGTATGGGATTAAATTAATGAATATTTTTAAATCCCAAAGATACAAGGACCACTTCAGAGCTAATCAGAGAAGCCGTTTCTACACCCAGATATTCCCACTCAACGTAAAACCAGAGGAAATATCAGATGAAGTTTGGGAGCTCATTTACGTGAAGATGAAGATCCATCAAACGGCTAGCTTATCCTTTCTGACATCTTTGCAGAAAATAAGATAAGATCTCTGACAAAAAGATACAAGATTTCAAAAATGAGAGCGTCTCTTTCCAACGGACAGATTCTCATTACCAGCTATAAAATGATGAAGATATGAAGACTTGAAGAAGAAGAAGAGCAGACAAGAGAGCAAGAGCATAAAATTCGAATCCATAAAAGGGATCGAATAGAGCAATTAAGCTTGAAAGGGCATAGAGCAAAAATCTCATTTGGTACAGAGCATACCAAAAATCTTCAAGTGAGAAGTGAGAAAAGAAAAAAGAACTCAGAGAGCTTCAAAGAAAAATATTCAGAGAGTTCTTAAACAGAGCAAAGCAGAGCAAAAATATCAAGTGCTTTACTTGATATATTCAAAGAGAGAAAACACTCAGAGCTATCAAGAGAAATCATTCCAGAGTGTTTATCTTCATCAAAGAGACCTGCGCATCATTGAAGATCATCTACAGAGTCTCAGAAGTTGGAAGCAAGACAACACTTGTTTTGGAGTAAAACAAGAGAAGAGAGGAAAGTAGCACGGAGCTGTGAAATCCTGGATTGTCACACGGAGCTGTGAGATCCGAAGCAGCAATGTCGGAGGCACTGGGCGTGATTAGTGCGGGCTTTGTGATCAAAGCACTAGTTCACGGGATACGTTTCTACCGGAGTGTGAAAGACGGGGGGAAAGTAACGCGGAGTCGTGAAATCCTGGGATAGTAGCGCGGCGACGTGAAACCCGAAGCAGCAGTGTGGTGTCACTGGGCGTGATTAGTGCGGGCTTTCTGATCAAAGCACTAGATCACGGAAATTCATTGTATCTTGGAACCAAGGAGTGGTAGATATAGTGAATTGCTCTTGGAGATAAGAGCAAGTGGAGTATGAGGATTACACTACCTCGCGAACCACTATAATTGTCTTGTGTTCTTTACTGCTTTCTTTACTTTCCGCTCTTTACATATTAGCTCTACACGAGATATACTGCTCACACAATCTCACACACACTTTATGTTTATTTATTTCCACTGTGCACCATACTCTAACAATCTAGTTAAGAGTTTTGGTTTATCTCTGGCTTAGCAATTGTTGTGCTGTGCGAAAAAGTTTGAAAGTCTATTCACCCCCCCCCCCCCTCTAGACTTTCACCTTACCTCTTTTGGGACAAACAAATAGCGTCTGAATGTGCTTAAGGGCCACCTCCGAAGAATGTGTCTTGCTTCCGAGCTTGATGGTGATATTTCTTACCGGGTCCGCTACTGGAGAAATTTTTTTGTGAGAGGAGAAGAACACAATACTGAGAGCAGATATGCTAAGAGAGAAAGGGTTTGAGTGCTGAGCTGCTTGAAAGCCTGTTCTCTTCTAGGCCCGGTAACAAATAGACTAAAGGGTGAAGAACCCTAATCAATGCGGCTTGTCAAATATCATGCAGACGCGATTGATTGACACAACGGTACAGCTTCTTTTTAGGAAGGAAACGGAACCCAATGAAATTTGAATTTCAAAAAAAAATTAAAATCTTTTAAGATATCATTAAGGCCAAAATAAAACCACTTAACAAAATAGAGAGGAGTCTTCAAATAAAGTCAAACCGTAATACTGACCCGTGTACACCACTCCTCTCTGACTGACCAACTGCGTTAATTAGTCAATTCTACAAATTCCATAGCAGACCTGAGAATTTCAAAACGATTAGTGTCCAGTGGCTTAGTCAGAATATCCGCCAGTTGTTTGTCAGTTTGAATGTATTCCAATTCAATTTCCTTGGATTCAACCAAGTCTCTGATGTAATGATGCCTGATGTCAATATGCTTTGTTCTGGAATGTTGAACTGGATTCTTGGAGATATTAATAGCACTGACATTGTCACAATAGAGTGTCATTATCCCTCGAGAAAGACCATAATCCAGAAACATCTGTTTCATCCATACCAACTGAATACAGCATCCACCTGCAGCTATGTATTCTGCCTCTGCGTTGCTTAGTGAAATTGAATTCTGTTTCTTGCTTAGCCATGATACTAAGTTCTTTCCAACAAAGAAACATCCCCCAGAAATACTCTTTCGATCATCAATATTTCCTGCCCAATCAGCATCACAGTATGCAACCAGACTCAGTTCACTGTCCTTGGAGTACAAGAGGCCATACTGCATCGTTCCTTTAACATATTTCAGAATGCGTTTTGCAGCTATCAGGTGTGATTCCTTTGGGTCAGATTGATACCTTGCACAGATTCCAACACTGAACATTATGTCTGGTCGACTGGCTGTTAGATACAACAGACTGCCTATCAAGCTGTGATAGATTGTGTTATCCACTGATACACCAGTTTCGTCTTTTGATACTTTTGTGGAGGTGGAGATTGGTGTCCTGGATGATTTACATGATTCCAGATCAAACTTTTTAACTAGATTCTTAGCATACTTCTCCTGTGAAATAAAGTATCCCGCAGGATTTTGCTTGACCTGTAGACCTAAGAAGTATGTCAGTTGACCAACCATGGACATTTGAAACTCTTCCTTCATCACTTTTACTAACTCGTCAGTGTATTTCTGTAAGGTTGAACCAAACACGATGTCATCAACATAGATTTGGGCTATGGTTACATGACTTCCAGTAGTTTTTACATACAGGGTTTTGTCAACACTTCCCCGTTTATACCCATGCTGGAGCAGATACTGTGTCAGTCGTTCATATCATGCCCGTGGGGCTTGTTTGAGACCATAGAGAGATTTTCGAAGCTTATAGACATATGAAGGATGATCTGGATCTTCGAAACCTTTAGGTTGAGCCACATAGATATCTTCATGGAGATAGCCATTCAGGAATGCTGTTTTGACATCCATCTGAAACAATGTGAATCCCAAAATACACGCGACAGCCAACAAAATCCTGATTGACTCGAGTCTAGCTACAGGAGCAAAAGTCTCATCATAGTCAATTCCTTCAATCTGAGTATAACCCTTGAGCCACTAACCGAGCTTTGTTCCTAGCTATATTCCCTGCTTCATCAGTTTTATTTTTAAAGATCCACTTCGTTCCAATTACGTTAACACCATCAGGTCTTGAAACTAGATCCCAGACATGATTCCTCTCAAACTGATGTAGCTCCTCCTGCATTGCCTTGATCCACAGATCATCCTGTAAAGCTTCTTTAACATTTCTGGGTTCTATCTTTGAGGTATAACAAGCAGACCCAGATACTTCTGTCAGATTATTTCTTATTCTGCTCCTGGTCTTCATCCCATCTGATGGATCTCCAATAATGTTATCTGATGGATGGTTTTTCTGAGTTCTGGTGGGTTTGTCTTTACCTGTATCATTTATGAGGTTTGTCTCTTGATCCGAACTTTCTTGATCTTCATCTGACGATTCTTGTGGTTTGGGCTGACTGTTGCTATTAGTGGCAATTGGATCACTGAGAGGAAGTTCTGTCACTGAATCTGTCACTGTTGTGTCTACTGACTCTTCTGGACTTTCATCTATAACCACATTTATTGACTCCACCACATATTGAGTCCTCTTGTTGTAGACTCTGTAGGCACGACTGTTTGGAGAGTATCCAAGGAAGATGCTCTCATCACTCTTTGGTTCGAACTTCCCTCTTTGTTCTCTATCAGCTAGCACATAACACTTTGTCCCAAACACATGAAAATACTTCAGATTTGGCTTCTTACCCTTCCAGATCTCATATGGTGTTTTGGTTGTTCCTGGTCTAAGATAGACCCTATTTATGGTATGACAGGCTGTGTGTACTGCTTCAGCCTAGAAGCGCTGCGGCAGATGCGAGGCATGTAGCATAACTCTAGCCATTTCTTGTAAAGTCCGGTTCTTTCTTTCCACTACTCCATTCTGTTGAGCAGTTCTAAGGGCTAAGAACTCATGTGCTATACCGTGCTCGGAGCAGAAATCTGAATATAGTGAGTTCTCAAATTCCTGTCCATGATCACTCCACAATCTCTGAACTTTTATTATAGACTCATTTTTTTCCTTCTGAACTCTTATACATAGAGTTTTAAAGGCCTTGAAAGCTTCTGTCTTTTCTCTCAGAAAGTATACCCAGCTGTATCGAGAGAAATCATCTACACACACAAATATGTATTTCTTTCCCCCAATGCTTTCAGTCTGTGTTGGTCCCATGTGGTCTATGTGAACAAGATCTAGGCACTTCTCAGTGATGATGCTCTTACTACTTTGTGTGGAGTTCTGATTTGTTTCCCAATAGCACATGCACCACAGATTTTTTCAGGATCTATTATGATCTTAGGTACACCTTTCACTGCTTCCAGTTTTATCAACTTATCCATATCTTTAAGTTTACGTGACCCAGTTGTCTACGCCAGAGTTTTGATTCATCAGATTTGGATAGGTGACAAGTAGTTCCATTTGCCAAAACATAACAATTGTTTGAGGACCGAGTTCCTTCCATGACAAGTTGATTTGCTTTGTCACTAACTCTGCAGCAGTTACGATCGAAGCACACATTGCAATTTTGATCACATAACTGACTGATGCTAATTAGATTCGCTTTCAACCCACTGACTAGCAGGACTTCTTCTAATTGAGGTAAACCTGGTACATTTAGGATACCTTTCCCAACTATTCTCCCTTTTTGGTCCATCTCCATATGTTACAGCTCCACTGCTGGGTTGAACAGCCATCAGACACTTAACATTTCCTATCATATGTATGGAACACCCACTGTCAAAATACCATCTAGCATCAGTTGTAGATGCAGTCCAGAACAATGGTGGGGTAGCAGATAACTTCTGACTTCCTAACCCAAACCTGTTTAGGTGAATGGTGTAATGGTCTTATTCTGATATTTTTCATTCCTTTGATCTCTGTAGAAAAAATAACACTCAGGCCGAGTATGACCTTTTGTTTGACAGTAGTGACAAATAGGGGTGTAATATTTAACTTTGACAATCTTATTTTTGAACCTTGAATAATGAGATTGATGAGTTAATCTGGCCAGGCCAGTATCAGCAGTCTGGTCGTACCTCGCCTCCCTTGTTCTGCACTGACTGAGATGACTGTCCTTGTTCATAGTTGTGATCAGTTGTGGTCTTAGACATACCCTCCTTTGATGAACTTAGGTGCATTATTCGAAGGTTCACCTCGTTCAAATCCAGAACCTTTTTATCATTAGGATTTCTGCAGAGTCTAGAATCTTATCTAGGGTAGATGTGGTGTCCATCATCTGGATATTTTTCTTCAGACTCTCCAATTCCTTGATCAGTTTTCCTTCTCTGGACCTTGTCTGAGTGATGAGGTCTTCTTTTTATGACTAGATCTGTATTCAATTTCTTTAGAAGATCATCTCTTTGCTTCAGCTCTTAATTCAAATTCTTATTCCATTTCACAAGTTGTTCCCAGCTAGCAACAAGTTTTGCAAATTCTGTTTCAAGTTGAGTGTGTCTCTCTTCAAAATCATCAGCTGATATGTACGATTCTTCATCTGATTGATCTCCGTCTGACTGAAGGTCTGTTGCAGTAAAGAAGGCTACAAAGTTTCCCACATTATCATCTGACTGATCATTTGAAGTTTCCTCCTCATCATCGCTTAAAGTAGCTACAGACATAGCCTTTTTCCTCTTGAGATACGTTGCACATTCAGCCTGTATGTGTCCATATCCTTCACATTCCCTACATTGCACTGACCGGTTGAGGGATTTACCTGTGTCTGTGGAACTGTTTCTGTTTTGTCTTGTTCGACCAGTCTGAGATTGATTGTTCTGTGAGAAAGGTGCTGTATCAGCCTTTTGATATGAGGAGTTGTTGCCTTTGTATTGTGTCCTGGTAGACTGACCTTGACCCTTTGTTGAAACCTTTTAAGATTTTCTTGAAATTCTTGGTTAGAAGTGCCAAGGTTTCATCATCTATGTCGTCTGTGTCAGATTCTCGATCAGCCTCAGCCACAAAGGCCACTGACTTTCCTTTTCTGTTGCTTCCAAGATCATCATCAGCAAGAACTTCTAGTTCATATGTGTGTAAGCTTCCCATAAGTTCTCCGACAGTCTTCTTTTCCCAACCTGTGTGTTCCTAAATAGCAGTTACTTTCATTCGAAAGCGTTTAGGTAAAGATCGAAGGATCTTTTTGACACTCTCTCATCAGTGAATGGTTCTCCAAGAATTGAGGCTCGGTTCATAAGAATCTGAACCCTACTGTGGAAGGTCGAAATGGTTTCTTCTTTAGTCATTCTGAGTGCTTCGAATTCTGACAGAACCATTTGTAGCTTTGACTGTTTGACATCACTAGTTCCTTCAAATCTGGTTTCAATAATTTCCCATACCCGTTTAGCCTCTTTTACTCCTGTGACAAGAGTAAAAACATATTCATGCAAAGATCCTACAATTGAATTTAATGCCTTGTTGTTTAGATCTGAGGCATTCATTTCATCGTCTGTCCAAGTCTCCATGGGCTTATCTTCAGTAACTCCTTGCATTCTGAGTAGTGGGACGACTCCACCCAGTTAGGACAGTACGATAAACCCTGGTACCTTGTGCTTGAAGATATATCTCCATGCAAGCCTTCCAGAAGGAGTAGTTATGACCATCTAGTTCTGGTGGTTTCATACTTGCATCCATCCTGAATACAAACAACCAGCCAACGAACACACAGAAAAACTTGCAAAAGACAGAGAGAATGCAAAACTAAAAACAACCCGTCGGATCAAGTCACTATGTAGACTTAAAAGCTCTGATACCACATGTAATTTTGCATATTCTCTTTTTAGATAGATTAACAGGATTAATCAACTGTCAGAGATTACTGATTGATTCAGTTACGAAGTTAGTCAGTAATAATAAATCGTGGAGAAGATGTAAGAGAAAGATAACAGCACAAACCCAATGACACAGAATAATTAACCAGTTCGATACAGTGTGTATCTACGTCTGGGGGACGATCACATAGGCGTCCAATCCACTAAATCATAATCCAATGTACAAAGGTAGATATACAATAATCTTACCCAAGTGCCCCACACAAGGTACATACCCAGTCTACACAGGTTTAGTGGATTGTTGAAGATGGAGAGCCATGCATACAGAAGTCTAATGAAATCCCTTCACTTGGAGAGCCCACTCTGATGCAGTCCACTTCAATGACGTTCTTTACAGTTGTTCCCACAACAGTGTGATCACAGTGTCTTTTCGTTTAAGCAGCACTGATTCTTCTCAAGTTCATCATCTTAATCACCATGAACATATTGTATTGAGAAGATGCATGACAATCAAAGATCTAGTCTCATATAGCAGATAGGGAGAGTTTCTTCTTACTTTCAGCGTAACCCTAAATCTTTTCGAGTAAGGGTACATATAGATTCTTCAATAAACACTCTACATAAATGACTTTGATTATAGAAGGTAGGACAATAAAAGAGGAATGTAATCTCAGACGATTTGGTCTATACCTTTCTTGAAAATATACGCTGATCTTCTTTCCAAACTTGTCTGATAAAACCGCGTAAGACTTTTAGAAAACAGCTTCCTAAATCAGATCTTCAGATTCAGTCGCTCTGTTGTTGCTTCTGATTGATCAGTCGTCTGTAGAGCTGGACGGAGAGACTCTAAACCTATCTTAGTATGCCATAATAATATTGCAAATTACAATATGGGGTTTTTTAACATTTAAAAAAACACTAACAATATTATTATTTTTATTATTATTATTATTATTATTATTATTATTATTATTATTATTATTATTATTATTATTATTATTATTATTATTATTTATTATTATTATTATTATTATTATTATTATTATTATCATTATTAGTATCATTATTATTATTATCATTATCATTATTATTATTATTGACGGTAATAATGTTACTGGTAATAATAATACTATAATAACGTTATAAGAGAGAGTAACAATAGTTGTATTGCTTTTGTCTCAGTATAGAAAATACAGTGTGTCCCCCCCCCCCCCTTGCTAGCTGAGGGGAGTTCTATTTATGCTAAGTCCTAACGGTAACAACATGAAGAGTCATAATTGGGGAGCTGAGGTTAACGGCAATAGCATGAAGAATCATGAATGAGGCGCTCAGCTTTAATTTTCTCCATTCAATGCAATGAATGGCCATAATGTTTCCACCTGTTGGTGTTCTGCCCCTTGGAGTTTTGCCTGTTGGAATTCCACACGATGTCGGGTTAAATATGGTGTCGCGTCAGGTGCTGCTTATGATCCGGGTCGGGTGCCAGCACCATTATCCTATCACCAGTCCCCCTACTCTGACTCTACGGATGTGTTTGAGTTGACTTAGGAGTAAGGCTGAATTTGCTTGATATCGTCCAGAATCCCGGGTGATCCCGAATATGTGATTTTATTTTCCAAATCACACATGAATTTTTTTTTTTTATGCTGGCCGAGACGGGCTGCGCTTAGGCTGGTTGAGGTGCGTGCCTCCGGTCGACCGTGGCCGATCGTTCGTGCCGAGGCGTGCGCCTCCGTCGACCGTGGCCGAGGCGTCGCCTTAGCTGATCGCGGCTGAGGCGTTGCCTCGACTGACCGTGGCCAAGGCGTGCGCCATTGCGATCGTGTCGAAGCGTCGCCACGACGATCGTGGCCGAGGCGAGCTCTGGTCCTTTTTTTTTTTTTTTTTTTTACGGACAGGCTGAGGCCGCCCCGGGCCAGTGGCCGAGACAAGGGCCCCGCCTGGCCGAGGCGTGCGCCTCAGTCCCCAGCAAGAGTGCTGCCAGTCGGTGGCCGAGGCGTGCGCCTCAGCCCAAGGCCAAGGTGCTACGCCTCTGCCAATGGCCGAGACGCGTGCCTCGACCTGGCCGAGTCGTGCGCCTGGCGGTTTTTTTTTTTTTTTTTTTGGATCGAGGCGTGCGCCTCGGCCTGTGGCTGAGGCGTGCCCTCAGCCATCTGGCGAGGCGCAGCCTCATCCATCTGGCCGAGGCGTCGCCTCGACCAGAAGGCCGAGACGTGCGCCTCGGCTTGTGGCTGAGGCGCTGCCCGACCCTTTTTTTTTTTTCTTTTCGGCCAAGGCGTCGCATTAGCCGGGTTTGGCCGAGGCGTCGCCTTAGCCGTGGGTGCTAGCCGAAACGCGTGCCTCGGCCAGTGACCAAAGCGTGCGCCTCAGGCCTTTTTGCTGCTCGCTTGAGGCGCTGCGT
>NW_017616994.1:0-8416 GCF_001879475.1 Ipomoea nil
GACTCCTTAGGCTTTTTCTTTTTCAGAAACGGTTTAGGGTCAGTGCCCTGTCGTTTCTTTAATTTCTCGCCGAGTCCCTCAGTCGAGGCGACTCCTTTTGGCTTTTTCACGGAAACGACTAAGGGTCTGGGCCCTTGTTTCCTATCTCTTCTTGCCGAGTCCCCAGTCAAGGCGACTCCTTAGGCTTTTTCTTTTCATAGAAACGGTTTGGGTCAGTGCCCCGTTGTTTTCTTTAATTTCTCGCCGAGTCCCTCAGTCGAGGCGACTCCTTTTGGCTTTTTCACGGAAACGACTAAGGGTCTGGGCCTTTGTTTCCTATCTCTTCTCGCCGAGTCCCTCGTCGAGGCGACTCCTTAGGCTTTTTTCTTTTTTTAAGTTTGGGTCAGTCCCATTGTTCTTTAATTTCTCGCCAGTCCCCAGTCGAGGCGACTCCTTTGGCTTTTTCACGGAAACGACTAAGGGTCTGGCCTTTGTTTCCTATTCTCTCTCGCCGAGTCCCTCAGTCGAGGCCGACTCCTTAGGCTTTTTCTTTTTATTAGATACGGTTTAGGGTCAGTGTCCATTGTTTCTTTTATTTTCTCGCCAAGTCCCTCATTCGAGGCGACTCCTCTTGGTTTTTTCACGGAAACGATTAAGGGTCTGGGCCCTTGTTTCCTATCTCTTCTTGCCGAGTCCCCCAGTCAAGGCGACTCCTTAGGCTTTTTCTTTTCTTTGAAACGGTTTAGGGTCAGTGCCCTGTCGTTTCTTTAATTTCTCGCCGAGTCCCTCAGTCGAGGCGACTCCTTTTGGCTTTTTCACGGAAACGACTAAGGGTCTGGGCCCTTGTTTCCTATCTCTTCTTGCCGAGTCCCCCAGTCAAGGCGACTCCTTAGGCTTTTTCTTTTCATAGAAACGGTTTGGGTCAGTGCCCCGTTGTTTCTTTAATTTCTCGCCGAGTCCCTCAGTCGAGGCGATTCCTTTTGGCTTTTCACGGAAACGACTAAGGTCTGGGCCTTTGTTTCCTATCTCTTCTCGCCGAGTCCCTCTGTCGAGGCGACTCCTTAGGCATTTTCTTTTATTAGATACGGTTTAGGGTCAGTGTCCCATTGTTTCTTTAATTTCTCGCCAAGTGCCTCAGTCGAGGCGACTCCTCTTGGTTTTTTCACGGAAACGACTAAGGGTCTGGGCCCTTGTTTCCTATCTCTTCTCGCCGAGTCCCTCAGTCGAGGCGACTCCTTAGGCTTTTTCTTTTATTAGATACGGTTTAGGGTCAGTGTCCCATTGTTTCTTTAATTTCTCGCCAAGTCCCTCATTCGAGGCGACTCCTCTTGGTTTTTTCACGGAAACGATTAAGGGTCTGGGCCCTTGTTTCCTATCTCTTCTTGCCGAGTCCCCCAGTCAAGGCGACTCCTTAGGCTTTTTCTTTTCTTTGAAACAGTTTAGGGTCAGTGCCCAGTCGTTTCTTTAATTTCTCGCCGAGTCCCTCAGTCGAGGCGACTCCTTTTGGCTTTTTCACGGAAACGACTACGGGTCTGGGCCCTTGTTTCCTATCTCTTCTTGCCCGAGTCCCCCAGTCAAGGCGACTCCTTAGGCTTTTTCTTTTCATAGAAACGGTTTGGGTCAGTGCCCCGTTGTTTCTTTAATTTCTCGCCGAGTCCCTCAGTCGAGGCGACTCCTTTTGGCTTTTTCACGGAAACGACTAAGGGTCTGGGCCCTTGTTTCCTATCTCTTCTCGCCGAGTCCCTCAGTCGAGGCGACTCCATAGGCTTTTTCTTTTCATAGAAACGGTTTAGGGTCAGTGCCCCATTGTTTCTTTAATTTCTCGCCGAGTCCCTCAGTCGAGGCGACTCCTTTTGGCTTTTTCATGGAAACGACTAAGGTCTGGGCCTTTGTTTCCTATCTCTTCTCGCCGAGTCCCTCAGTCGAGGCGACTCCTTAGGCTTTTTCTTTTATTAGATACGGTTTAGGGTCAGTGTCCCATTGTTTCTTTAATTTCTCGCCAAGTCCCTCATTCGAGGCGACTCCTCTTGGTTTTTTCACGGAAACGATTAAGGGTCTGGGCCCTTGTTTCCTATCTCTTCTTGCCGAGTCCCCCAGTCAAGGCGACTCCTTAGGCTTTTTCTTTTCTTTGAAACGGTTTAGGGTCAGTGCCCTGTCGTTTCTTTAATTTCTCGCCGAGTCCCTCAGTCGAGGCGACTCCTTTTGGCTTTTTCACGGAAACGACTAAGGGTCTGGGCCCTTGTTTCCTATCTCTTCTTGCCGAGTCCCCCAGTCAAGGCGACTCCTTAGGCTTTTTCTTTTCATAGAAACGGTTTGGGTCAGTGCCCCGTTGTTTCTTTAATTTCTCGCCGAGTCCCTCAGTCGAGGCGATTCCTTTTGGCTTTTTCACGGAAACGACTAAGGTCTGGGCCTTTGTTTCCTATCTCTTCTCGCCGAGTCCCTCTGTCGAGGCGACTCCTTAGGCATTTTCTTTTATTAGATACGGTTTAGGGTCAGTGTCCCATTGTTTCTTTAATTTCTCGCCAAGTGCCTCAGTCGAGGCGACTCCTCTTGGTTTTTTCACGGAAACGACTAAGGGTCTGGGCCCTTGTTTCCTATCTCTTCTCGCCGAGTCCCTCAGTCGAGGCGACTCCTTAGGCTTTTTCTTTTATTAGATACGGTTTAGGGTCAGTGTCCCATTGTTTCTTTAATTTCTCGCCAAGTCCCTCATTCGAGGCGACTCCTCTTGGTTTTTTCACGGAAACGATTAAGGGTCTGGGCCCTTGTTTCCTATCTCTTCTTGCCGAGTCCCCCAGTCAAGGCGACTCCTTAGGCTTTTTCTTTTCTTTGAAACGGTTTAGGGTCAGTGCCCAGTCGTTTCTTTAATTTCTCGCCGAGTCCCTCAGTCGAGGCGACTCCTTTTGGCTTTTTCACGGAAACGACTACGGGTCTGGGCCCTTGTTTCCTATCTCTTCTTCCCGAGTCCCCCAGTCAAGGCGACTCCTTAGGCTTTTTCTTTTCATAGAAACGGTTTGGGTCAGTGCCCCGTTGTTTCTTTAATTTCTCGCCGAGTCCCTCAGTCGAGGCGACTCCTTTTGGCTTTTTCACGGAAACGACTAAGGGTCTGGGCCCTTGTTTCCTATCTCTTCTCGCCGAGTCCCTCAGTCGAGGCGACTCCATAGGCTTTTTCTTTTCATAGAAACGGTTTAGGGTCAGTGCCCCATTGTTTCTTTAATTTCTCGCCGAGTCCCTCAGTCGAGGCGACTCCTTTTGGCTTTTTCATGGAAACGACTAAGGTCTGGGCCTTTGTTTCCTATCTCTTCTCGCCGAGTCCCTCAGTCGAGGCGACTCCTTAGGCTTTTTCTTTTATTAGATACGGTTTAGGGTCAGTGTCCCATTGTTTCTTTAATTTCTCGCCAAGTCCCTCATTCGAGGCGACTCCTCTTGGTTTTTTCACGGAAACGATTAAGGGTCTGGGCCCTTGTTTCCTATCTCTTCTTGCCGAGTCCCCCAGTCAAGGCGACTCCTTAGGCTTTTTCTTTTCTTTGAAACGGTTTAGGGTCAGTGCCCTGTCGTTTCTTTAATTTCTCGCCGAGTCCCTCAGTCGAGGCGACTCCTTTTGGCTTTTTCACGGAAACGACTAAGGGTCTGGGCCCTTGTTTCCTATCTCTTCTTGCCGAGTCCCCAGTCAAGGCGACTCCTTAGGCTTTTTCTTTTCATAGAAACGGTTTGGGTCAGTGCCCCGTTGTTTCTTTAATTTCTCGCCGAGTCCCTCAGTCGAGGCGACTCCTTTTGGCTTTTTCACGGAAACGACTAAGGTCTGGGCCTTTGTTTCCTATCTCTTCTCGCCGAGTCCCTCTAGTCGAGGCGACTCCTTAGGCTTTTCTTTTATTAGATACGGTTTAGGGTCAGTGTCCCATTGTTTCTTTAATTTCTCGCCAAGTGCCTCAGTCGAGGCGACTCCTCTTGGTTTTTTCACGGAAACGACTAAGGGTCTGGGCCCTTGTTTCCTATCTCTTCTCGCCGAGTCCCTCAGTCGAGGCGACTCCTTAGGCTTTTTCTTTTATTAGATACGGTTTAGGGTCAGTGTCCCATTGTTTCTTTAATTTCTCGCCAAGTCCCTCATTCGAGGCGACTCCTCTTGGTTTTTTCACGGAAACGATTATAGGGTCTGGGCCCTTGTTTCCTATCTCTTCTTGCCGAGTCCCCAGTCAAGGCGACTCCTTAGGCTTTTTCTTTTCTTTGAAACAGTTTAGGGTCAGTGCCCAGTCGTTTCTTTAATTTCTCGCCGAGTCCCTCAGTCGAGGCGACTCCTTTTGGCTTTTTCACGGAAACGACTAAGGGTCTGGGCCCTTGTTTCCTATCTCTTCTTCGCCGAGTCCCCAGTCAAGGCGACTCCTTAGGCTTTTTCTTTTCATAGAAACGGTTTGGGTCAGTGCCCCGTTGTTTCTTTAATTTCTCGCCGAGTCCCTCAGTCGAGGCGACTCCTTTTGGCTTTTTCACGGAAACGACTAAGGGTCTGGGCCCTTGTTTCCTATCTCTTCTCGCCGAGTCCCTCAGTCGAGGCGACTCCATAGGCTTTTTCTTTTCATAGAAACGGTTTAGGGTCAGTGCCCATTGTTTCTTTAATTTCTCGCCGAGTCCCTCAGTCGAGGCGACTCCTTTTGGCTTTTTCATGGAAACGACTAAGGTCTGGGCCTTTGTTTCCTATCTCTTCTCGCCGAGTCCCTCAGTCGAGGCGACTCCTTAGGCTTTTTCTTTTATTAGATACGGTTTAGGGTCAGTGTCCCATTGTTTCTTTAATTTCTCGCCAAGTGCCTCAGTCGAGGCGACTCCTCTTGGTTTTTTCACGGAAACGACTAAGGGTCTGGGCCCTTGTTTCCTATCTCTTCTCGCCGAGTCCCTCAGTCGAGGCGACTCCTTAGGCTTTTTCTTTTATTAGATACGGTTTAGGGTCAGTGTCCCATTGTTTCTTTAATTTCTCGCCGAGTCCCTCATTCGAGGCGACTCCTCTTGGTTTTTTCACGGAAACGATTAAGGGTCTGGGCCCTTGTTTCCTATCTCTTCTTGCCGAGTCCCCCAGTCAAGGCGACTCCTTAGGCTTTTTCTTTTCTTTGAAACGGTTTAGGGTCAGTGCCCTGTCGTTTCTTTAATTTCTCGCCGAGTCCCTCAGTCGAGGCGACTCCTTTTGGCTTTTTCACGGAAACGACTAAGGGTCTGGGCCCTTGTTTCCTATCTCTTCTTGCCGAGTCCCCCAGTCAAGGCGACTCCTTAGGCTTTTTCTTTTCATAGAAACGGTTTGGGTCAGTGCCCCGTTGTTTCTTTAATTTCTCGCCGAGTCCCTCAGTCGAGGCGACTTCCTTTTGGCTTTTTCACGGAAAACGACTAAGGTCTGGGCCTTTGTTTCCTATCTCTTCTCGCCGAGTCCCTCAGTCGAGGCGACTCCTTAGGCTTTTTCTTTTATTAGATACGGTTTAGGGTCAGTGTCCCATTGTTTCTTTAATTTCTCGCCAAGTGCCTCAGTCGAGGCGACTCCTCTTGGTTTTTTCACGGAAACGACTAAGGGTCTGGGCCCTTGTTTCCTATCTCTTCTCGCCGAGTCCCTCAGTCGAGGCGACTCCTTAGGCTTTTTCTTTTATTAGATACGGTTTAGGGTCAGTGTCCCATTGTTTCTTTAATTTCTCGCCAAGTCCCTCATGTCGAGGCGACTCCTCTTGGTTTTTCACGGAAACGATTAAGGGTCTGGGCCCTTGTTTCCTATCTCTTCTTGCCGAGTCCCCAGTCAAGGCGACTCCTTAGGCTTTTTCTTTTCTTTAGAAACGGTTTAGGGTCAGTGCCCGTTCGTTTCTTTAATTTCTCGCCGAGTCCCTCAGTCGAGGCGACTCCTTTTTGGCTTTTTCACGGAAACGACTAAGGGTCTGGCCCTTGTTTCCTATCTCTTCTCGCCGAGTCCCTCAGTCGAGGCGACTCCTTAGGCTTTTCTTTTCTATAGAAACGGTTTAGGGTCAGTGTCCCCGTTGTTTCTTTAATTTCTCGCCGAGTCCCTCAGTCGAGGCGACTCCTCTTGGCGTTTTTTCACTGGAAACGACTAAGGGTCTGGGCCCTTGTTTCCTATCTCTTCTTGCCGAGTCCCTCAGTCGAAGGCGACTCCTTAGGCTTTTTCTTTTCTTAGAAACGGTTTAGGGTCAGTGCCCCGTTGTTTCTTTAATTTCTCGCCGAGTCCCTCAGTCGAGGCGACTCCTTTTGGCTTTTTCACGGAAACGACTAAGGGTCTGGGCCCTTGTTTCCTATCTCTTCTCGCCGAGTCCCTCAGTCAAGGCGACTCCTTAGGCTTTTTCTTTTCATTAGAAACGGTTTAGGGTCAGTGCCCCGTTGTTTCTTTAATTTCTCGCCGAGTCCCTCAGTCGAGGCGACTCCTTTTGGCTTTTTCACGGAAACGACTAAGGGTCTGGGCCCTTGTTTCCTATCTCTTCTCGCCGAGTCCCTCAGTCGAGGCGACTCCTTAGGCTTTTTCTTTCATAGAAACGGTTTAGGGTCAGTGCCCCTTGTTTCTTTAATTTCTCGCCGAGTCCCTCAGTCGAGGCGACTCCTCTTTGGCTTTTTCACGGAAACGACTTAAGGGTCTGGGCCTTGGTTCCTATCTCTTCTCGCCCCAGTCGAGGCCCTTTTGCTTTTCACGAACGACTAAGGTCTGGCTTTTTTTCTATCTCTTCTCGCCGAGTCCCTCAGTCGGAGGCGACTCCTTAGGCTTTTTTCTTTCTATTAGATACGGTTTAGGGTCAGTGGCCCCGTTGTTTCTTAATTTCTCGCCGAGTCCCTCAGTCGAGGCGACTCGTCTTTGGCTTTTTCACGGAAACGACTAAGGGTCTGGGCCCTTGTTTCCTATCTCTTCTTGCCCGAGTCCCTCAGTCGAGGCGACTCCTTAGGCTTTTTCTTTTCTTAGAAACGGTTTAGGGTCAGTGCCCCGTTGTTTCTTTAATTTCTCGCCGAGTCCCTCAGTCGAGGCGACTCCTTTTGGCTTTTTCACAGGAAACGACTAAGGGTCTGGGCCCTTGGTTTCCTATCTCTTCTCGCCGAGTCCCTCAGTCAAGGCGACTCCTTAGGCTTTTTCTTGTTCTTAGAAACGGTTTTGGAGTCAGTGCCCTGTTGTTTCTTTAATTTCTCGCCGAGTCCCTTCAGTCGAGGCGGACTCCTTTTGGGCTTTTTTCACGGAAACGACTAAGGGTCTGGGCCCTTGGTTTCCTATTCTGCGATTCTCGAGCGACTCCTGCCTTTCTAGTTCGAGGTCGGATTCTCGCTTTGTGGCCCTTTGTTTTCACGGAAAGACTAAGGGTCTGGGCCCTTGTTTCCTATCTCTTCTCGCCGAGTCCCTCAGTCGAGGCGACTCCTTAGGCTTTTTCTTTTCTTAGAAATGGTTTAGGGTCAGTGCCCCGTTGTTTCTTTAATTTCTCGCCGAGTCCCTCAGTCGAGGCGACTCCTTTTTGGCTTTTTCACCGGAAAACGACTAAGGGTCTGGGCCTTGTTCCTATCTATTTCTCTGCCAGTCCCTCAGTCGAGGCGACTCCTTTTGCTTTTTCACGGAAACGACTATCGGCGTCCTCGAGGCCCTTTGTTTCGACGTATCTCCTTCTGCCGATCCTCAGCGAGGCGTCCTGCTTTTTCTTTTCTTATGGTCAGAGGCGATTCTCGGGCCTTAGGCTTTTTCTTTTCATTGAAACGACTAAGTGGCCCTTGTTTCCATCTCTCTCGCGAGTCCTCAGTCGAGGCACTCCTTAGGCTTTTTCCAGCCGTTGTTTCTTTAATTTCTCGCCGAGTCCCTCAGTCGAGGCGACTCCTTTTGGCTTTTTCACGGAAACGACTAAGGGTCTGGGCCTTGTTTCCTATCTCTTCTCGCCGAGTCCCTCAGTCGAGGCGACTCCTTAGGCTTTTTCTTTTCTTAGAAACGGTTTAGGGTCAGTGCCCGTTGTTTCTTTAATTTCTCGCCGAGTCCCTCAGTCGAGGCGACTCCTTTTGGCTTTTTCACGGAAACGACTAAGGTCTGGGCCTTTGTTTCCTATCTCTTCTCGCCGAGTCCCTCAGTCGAGGCGACTCCTTAGGCTTTTTCTTTTATTAGATACGGTTTAGGGTCAGTGCCCATTGTTTCTTTAATTTCTCGCCAAGTCCCTCAGTCGAGGCGACTCCTCTTGGCTTTTTCACGGAAACGACTAAGGGTCTGGGCCCTTGTTTCCTATCTCTTCTTGCCGAGTCCCCAGTCAGGCGACTCCTTAGGCTTTTTCTTTTCTTAGAAACGGTTTAGGGTCAGTGCCCCGTTGTTTCTTTAATTTCCGCCGAGTCCCTCAGTCGAGGCGACTCCTTTTGGCTTTTTCACGGAAACGACTAAGGTCTGGGCCCTTGTTCCTATCTCTTCTTGCCGAGTCCCTCAGTCAGGCGACTCCTTAGGCTTTTTCTTCTTAGAAAC
>NW_017616995.1:0-17987 GCF_001879475.1 Ipomoea nil
TAAGTCACATGAGACCTAGGAGGATACCTATTGGAACAACGAGCCAAACAACATGCTTAAAATGCAGATACCAATACAAAGTTCTACCACAGGTATGTCTCTCATCGTAAGAAAAAGAATACAATCTTTAAACTTATGAATGATAATGGGGAGGGATGGAAGGGGAGGATATGAATAATATTATTTTAGATTATTTTGATGGAATTTTCAAGTCTGGTAATCCTGTGAGTGGTAATGCTTTATTTGATAATGTAATGCCACGAGTTACCCAGACCCAAAATAATTTTTTGCTTCGACCCTTTGAGATGAATGAAGTTAAAGATGCACTATTTGCAATGTTCCCTGATAAAGCGCCTGACCCTGATGGCATGAACCCTGGATTCTGTCAACATTTCTGGGATGTAGTGGGGAGTGATATTTCGAAATTTATAATTAATTGTCTAAATACTCGCTCTTTCCATGCTGGTTTAAATGATATGGATGTGGTGCTGATCCCCAAGAAAAATATCCCTGAAGTGGTCTCTGATCTTAGGCCTATAGCTTTGAGTAATGTAATTTACAGGATAATGGCCAAGATGATTACCCATAGAATGAAGCCATTGATGCAGAACATTATATCTGAATCCCAGAGTGCTTTTATACCTGACAGATTGATCACAGATAATATACTCATAGCGGCTGAAGTGGGACATTATTTGAATAGGAAACATTATGGAGTTGTTGGTTGGGGCCCTCAAACTTGATATGGCCAAAGCCTAGGACCGTATGGAATGATCCTTTCTTCATAAAATGTTACTGGCCCTGGGTTTTGATGACAGGTGGGTGGAATTAATTATGTTGTGTGTGACTACAGTATCATACAATTTCCTGATTAATGGCTCTCGTAGTACTCCGGTGACACCCACCCGTGGACTAAGACAGAGGGACCCTTTATCCCCTTACCTATTTATTATTTGCGCAGAAGGACTTTCATTATTATTGCAGCAATCACAAAATGAATGGACTAATACATGGATGTAGAGTAGCAAGAGGCGCTCCTCCTATCTCCCATTTATTTTTTGCTGATGACAGCCTACTTTTCTTCAAAGCAAATGTGCAGGAAGCCACTGAAATAAAAGATTGTTTATCCCTATATGAGACCTTGTCTGGGCAGAAAGTCAATTATCCTAAATCAAGTATATGCTAAAGTAAGAATACTTGTCATGAGGATAGAGATACTGTGGCACATATCTTAGAAGTAACCAAGCTCCCAATTTTGGGAAATATCTTGGACTGCCCTCTTTTGTGGGAAGAAATAAAAAGGCAGCATTTGCTTATATTGAGGATAAAATGAGACAGAGGATTGGATCATGGAACAAGAAATTATTATCTCAGGCTGATAAGGAAATTCTATTGAAAAGTGTAGTTCAAGCTATGCCTACCTTTTCAATGAGTGCTTTTTTACTACCTACATCTGTATGCACGACCATTGAAAGGGTCATGAATCGGTACTGGTGGGGATCAGGAACTGACCGGGGAATTCATTGGAAAGCATGAGATAAATTATGTATTCTGAAAAAACATGGGGGCCTGGGTTTCAAGAATTTGAGGGCTTTCAATTTGGCAATGTTAGGCAAATAGGCATGGAGGTTGCTTACTAACACTGATTCGTTGGTGTCTCGTATTTACAAGGACAGATACTATCCTAAGGATACATTTTTTGAAGCATACCTAGGAAATAATCCCAGCTATTGCTGGCGCAGTATTATAGCAGCTAATGATTTAATATGCAGTGGTGTAAGACGGCGTATTGGGAACGGAAAATCTACCTTAATCTGGGAGCACCCTTGACTTCAAGATGAACAAGATCCAATGATTCAAACTGAGATGCCACCACAGCTTGCTGGAGCCAAAGTCGAGGGATTGATTGACCAGGACACTGGTTCATGGGATCAACATATTCTCACTGATATTTTTCAACCAATTGATATACCTAAAATCCTGAAGATACCAATTTCCCCAGATTATGATGATACATGGTATTGACACGGGGATCCCAATGGTTGTTACTCTGTCAAGAATGGCTATAGATGCATAATTGGAAATTATGAGAATGATAATGATGGGGCATTTGACAAGTGGATCACTCTATGGAAATTAAAAATCCCACCCAAATGGAAAACTTTTCTATGGAGAGCTATTAGTGATATCATTCCCACCACCAATAATTTGCTTATAAAGAGAGTGGAAGTTGATCGATGTGTGCCATGTGTAGAATCATGAATGAAGACACTATGCACTCATTGGTGTTGTGTGGCTATGCAAGCTCCATATGGGCTCAATCCAACCTTCTACTCCCCAATATTATGATAAATATTTTCCATGATTGGTTTGTGCAATCATAAATGTTCTAGACACTAATGGAATTATTTACGCAGCTGCAATTTTATATCATATTTGGAGAGCACGGAATGGAGCTGTGTGGGATGCTTGTCTACCACGACCGAAGAATGTAATTGTGGCGGCCACTGCCACCATGCATACATGGCATAGCATACACTGCCGAACCACCCCCAACTGCTGGACGGTCAAACTGCTACTGCAACGCCACTGCCGGACGAGCCTCAACTGCCGAACTGCCACTGCCGGCGAGTCACACTCCAGCGCCTCACTCTGCTGGACAACCGTTGAATCCACCACCGCCGCAGCCGAATCCCCTTATCGCAATAGCAAGACCAAGGAAATGCTTTGTGGACGCCGGGTATCACCAAGGAACAAACTCGGCTACGGTCGGGGCCAGTCCTCAACGATGCCAGCGGTCGTTTTGTTTCGTCCTTCAGCGCGCCTATCCTGAGTTGTTTTTCCCCACTTATGGCCGAAGCATTCGCGTGTAAAGAAGCCCTCTCTTGGCTAAAGGCACGAGGTGAACAATCTATACAGCTTCATACGAATTGTCAAACGTTACAATGCTATCTATCTACACCGGACAACCCATCTCATTCATACATTGGCTATGCTATTGATAGTTGCAGAAATTATATGTATGCTTTTACTTCCTGCTTAGTTGTTTTTATTCCTAGATTACAAAACTTACTAGCTCATAGTTTAGCTACTTCAGCCTTTACGCTTCCTTCGGCAATGTACTGGATGATGTCCCACCTGACTGTATTTTAATTTATCTATAAATACAACCCATTGGTTGACTTTCAAAAAAATTTCAATACATATTTTTTTTTTGAAGTTTTTAATTTCACAATACATATATATTTTTTTAAAGTTTCTAATTTCAATACATATTTTTTTAAGTTTGTAATTTCAATACATATTTTTTAAAGTTTCTAATTTCAATACATATTTTTTTTAAGTTTATAATTTCAATACATATTTTTTAGTCAATATTGATATTTCTAAGATGAAACTACGAGTAATTTGGGCGGCAGAAAATACAAATTGGACTCATATGACTCTATATATGTGGGGGTGTGTGTTATGTATATGTATCACACAATCTATAAGCTATGGATGGTTGGATAGAAGATTTTTTTTTTTAGTTACAATAATCATAATCAAAGCCAGCTACTTAGGTACAATGATCAAAATCAAAGTCAAGGACATTATGATGTATTTTAAGTTGTTATTTGAATTGTTAATGAATTGTTATTTATTTCTATGGGTGTTGCTATTTGTATTTTAAGCGAGTTTGTTCTTGCTTGCTAGGTAATTAGGACTCATTTAAATTAGATATAATTTCTCAATTGACTAAATAACAATCTCTTTGTTCCATGTCAAGAGAGAAAATTATAGTATTAATCAATTTAGTGAATATAGTTGTAAATTAATTTAATTTGTTGTGCATATAGTTGTGAATTAATCAATTTATTGTATTTACAGTATAAAAAGGTACGTAGAATTGAATTGTTATTTATTTCTATGGGTGTTGATATTTGTATTTTAATTCAATTTGTTCTTGCTTGCTAGGTAATTAGGACTCATTTAAATTAGATATAATTTTTCAATTGACTAAATAATAATCTCTTTGTTCCATGACTAATTAATAGTTTGATTGTTAAAAAAAATGAATAAGATATATTAATGTTTGACTACATTTAATGAAGGTGGTGCAAATAGCACATTTCTATTTGCACCACCTATAAAGCTATTACACCTATTAAAGTGGTGGTGTAAATAGCAAATTGGGTGGTGCAAATAGAATTTCCCTTAATGAATTAGGTATTAAAGCTTACCTTTTTTGAATTAACATGTATTCCTTATATGATATTTTGTAATATATATATATATATATATATATATATATATATATATATATATATATATATATAACCAAAAATTAATTAACATTACATGAAATATTATGAATATAGAGTAATTAATGAATTAGGTATTAAAGTTTACCTTTTTTAAATTAACGTGTATTCCTTATATGGTATTTTGTAATATATATATAACAAAAAATTAATTAATATTATATTACACAGAATATTATGAATATAGACTAATTAATGAATTAGGTATTAATGTTTACCATTTTTGAATTAACGTATATTCCTTATATGGTATTGTAATTATGTAATTATGTTTAATCTATTTATCTATATATAATTAAAAGTAAAATCCTCCTAGCCAAATTTTCCCCCAAAACATATTGGTAAAATTAATAATTTTGATTGGTCAAGGGAATATTAATAATAAATTTTAATTATGGTATTTTAATTATCTACTATCTATCTACTCTAAGAGCCCAAGAGAGTTAGGCCTATAATGGTAGAAAAAATGACGGTCAAATTTTTTAATCAAATGAATGGCTCAGATTGATCAAATTTTAATTATCTTATGATTTCCAAATTTATCCTTAATGAATATGATTATCCGTTAACTTTTCCGTTAAATATTATCTTTTCCGTTAATTTCGGTTACTTCACCGTTAACTTACTCATTGATTTCAATAAGAAAGGTCTTAGGTTCGAACCAAATCCCAATCAAAGTTGGCATAATTAGTACTCTATTTTATTCTTATTAAATTAAATAATAATTTAGTAGATAAACAAAAAAAGAATACATATGCATTTCTTTAACTTAGAATTATTTTACAAAATCTTGATTAAAAAAAATATTCATTATCAATAAATTAAATAAGAGAAATAATTTCATTAGTTATATTGTCTTTATTTTTCTCCAATATAAAAATTCTTTACATTCAAATTCATCAATTGATTATATTCGCTACATTTTCCCTACAATGTCTTTATTAAAAATAATTATTCATTATCAATAAATTAATTAAGAGAAAGAATTTTATTAGTTATATTCTCTTTATATTTCACCAATGTAAAAATTCTTTACATTCAAATTCATCAACTGATTATATTCACTACAGTGTCTATTATCTTTTTTGTGCACTATTTTTTTAATTAAATATCAAAGTTGTTAGTGTTTTATTTCTTTAAGAAAAAACCCCAACATATAATTGGCAATATTATTAATGCAAATTAAGAATTTAAGATAGGGTTTAGCTTGGTGTCTGTCCATCTTTGAAGAAGACTGATTGATCAGTGAAGTCAACAGACGCACCTCTAGATCAAGCCACCGAAGGACTGATAAAGGAAAGTTTCTAAAAGATAGTACGCAGTTATGAGATGATGGTTTTGGAAAGATTATCAGCGAATCATCTTGTGAGGTATGGACCGAATCTTAAGATTTCTTTCTTCATAAAAAGTCTTACCGTCTACAACCAGAGATATATTTGGAGAGTGTCCAAATCAAGAAGTATAAATATACTTATTCGTTCAGAAGTTATGGTTGCATTGATTGAAGCCAAAACACTCTATACTAAACAGAATATACATCTCTAGTTGTCATGCCTCTTTTCAAAATAATAAGTTCATGGTGATTATGAAGAAGAACTTGAGAAATATCAACACTGCTTAACCGATTGGACGCGAAGATCACTCAGTTATGGAACAACGTGGGACTGCGTCATTGAAGCGGACTGCATCAGAGTTAGTTCTCCAATTGAAGGGATTTCATTGCACTTCTGAATGCGTGGCTCTCCGACTTCAACAATCCACTAAACCTTTGTAGACTGGGTACTGACCTTGTGTGGGGCACTTGAGTGAGATTGTTCTTCTCTACCTTTGTACATTGGATTCTGAGTTAGTGGATTGGACGCATCGGTGATCGTCCCCCAGATGTAGATACACACTGTATCGAACTGGGTAAACAAACATATCTGTTGATTTACTTTCTGCCTTAGTTTTCCGCATTACGTAATATCTGCCTATCTATCTGAATGACTGCTTGATTGAGAATCTGAGTTTGTCAGTCACCTATTTAGTTTGCAAGAAACTAAATCAATATTTCCAGATTAAGAGAATATTCAAAATTACATGTGGTATCAGAGCTTTTAAGTCTACATAATGACTTGATCCATACAGGAAAAACTTTTTGCATTTTGTCTTTCTTTAAGAAGCTGTTTGCTTGGTTGTCTATTGAGATTTGGATTACTCTCTGCTCGTGAGTTCTGGCTGGTCGTCTGTTTGAATCAGGATGGATGCAAATATGAAACCACCGGAATTGGATGGTCACAACTATTCCTTCTGGAAGGCTCGAATGGAGATTTACCTTCAAGCTCAAGGCACCAGCGGTTACCGTATTGTCCTCACTGGATGGAGCCCTCCGACAGTTCAGAATGTTGATGGAACCACTGGGATCAAACCGATAGAGACTTGGACTGAAGATGAGATGTCGTCCTCTGATCTGAATAATAAAGCACTGAATTCTACTGTAGGATCTCTACATGAATCTGACTAGAATTGGGCCCACCTTCATTATTCTAATAGGCTTCACAGGTTTTAATATAGACAAGGGTCCACGGTCCTTCATGGATCACATTAATTAATTAAGGGATCCTGACTAAATTATATCATTTTTAATCATTCTTTAATGGGATTAATTAAATAATTAATCCGGGTTTAAGGGGCGTAACACGGGGTGTTACACTCTTCCCCCTTAACAAGAAGCTTCGTCCTCGAAGCTTAGAAATTATTTAAGGGATGAAGAGTCGGAATTAGTTCGGTAGTATATAGGGAGAATATTTTATGGGATATATATATATATATATATATATATATATATATATATATATATATATATATATATATATAGAATTACATTCATGTAAAAACATGGCTTAAAATACAAACGTGTGGACATTTCTGGATCGTTGGATTTTAGATATCTAAGGTTGTGATTAGTTTTTATGATTTTGTATGTTGCCCGTCTGTGTGCACTATCGTTTATGGACGTGTGTACGCCGGCCCAAATACTGTGGATTCACACATGCATACTACATTGAATGTGTGCACTGTCGTCCACGGATGTGTGCATACCCACATTTAGCTGTGTGCACGGTATATGTTCACATGTTTGTATTTTACGAGTGTTTGCATGTGAATGCAACCCTCTATATATATATATATATATATATATATATATATATATATATATATATATATATATATATATATATATATATATACTGGGTTTTGGGAAAATTCGGTTCGAAAAGGGAAAAGGGAATGGAAGTTTTAGGTTTCAAACTTGCGGGCAATGTTAAATAGGAATAGGACAAGAGGAATTAAAGTTGCAGCTTAGGGAATAAGGTTGTCACCATGCACAGAATCACTTGAAAGAAGGTATCAAGACCGAAGTTTGAAGTGGTAGAAGGGATTTCTCAACGAAACGGTTTTTTTTTTATTTGACAAAGAAAGGAAGGGAACTCGGCTTGTTGCACGATCAAACTTAAAAATTCCTACACCCCTATGTCTATAACCTTAGTACTAATTATCCTGCCCAAAGGGAGTATATCACCAAATACCATAGATACCGGATTCATACCTAACTATTGTACTAACTAACAAAATATATACCGAATGATAAGGCTATGAACATGCAATTCACATTATATGAATAAAAGCACAACAGAGAAGTCTTACTCACGACATGCTATAATGATTTAAACATATAGGATCACAAGCTACACCGAACATGCAATTAAATATAGTTATTTATGTACCTAAATAAGAGACTAATACCACGTAGGTGCACATTTGAATAGCCATGCAATCAATGTAAAACACATATAGCAACACAGGCGAATCATATTCACGGTTGGATATAAACATTTAATGTACAATTTAGCATGTCATGAGCCAAATACCACCTAAACAGGATTTATACCCATTCAGTGTACCAAAACATCATGCACCAAATACTCACAATTACATAAAGACAAGCCTATCATATGGGGTAGTCTTTTATAATTAACTATCATGTTATATGCGAAACTTGCAAATTGGTACACCTAAATATATACTGCCGTAATTATGCTAAATATTCAACTGCCTAGTCTATAGGCATAGGGCATGAAGGCACGTGAACATATTTCAAGTCTTAAATAATAACTAGTCATATGGAAACACACAACACCTATGCGTACTGTTCAATATGTTAAACTAGTGCATATTCCACAAATAAATTCATGTACTCAATATCGTGGCATAACCAACAATTGTCATATATAATCAGGAAGATCATAAGTCATATAGAAATTACTTAAAATGACAAGAACCAATTTCTGAGGAAAAGATTTTCACGTATGCAATTAGGAAAAAGGTTTTTTGCTTCTTATGGGGCACAACGGATCAATAAAACGAGAAGTCAAGAAATCAACACACCGTACCAATGGGCGGTACGGTGGGAGGTCGACGGCCTGCCAGGGTCCCGCCAGGGTCCTGCTGGTACGCGCCTGGGAAGGGGAAATCACTTCAGAAAAAATATCAAGAATGCACAAATTCAAGTCCAAATATCGATATGGTTGAATAACAAAAAGAGCTTGAATTCATAGAATAGCTCAAAGAATTGCATTAGAGGACCCTAAATTTTATATATCGATAACTACACGTATCAAACTCACACGGTAATCAACAATCTTCATCAAACAGTTTCCACGTAATACACAATATTCACGAGGATCATGGATCACATAACAATTATTCGAATGTAGCGAGATAGATTTTTATTTGAGGAACAAGATTTTCATATAGGCACATAGAGAAATATTTTTATTTCTTATGGGGTTAAAATAATTTTGAGTAGCCATAAATCTTACTTGAATTCCAAAATCAACCACCTAAACTTGATGACACTTGGACCCTAATTCTTGAGTCAATGATTGATGGGAAGAGACTTATGAACAATGAGAAAACTAGGGTTTTATTTATTTGGGAGGGAAGGAAATGGCCATAGGGAGGCGATATGGGATGCAGACAAATATGATAGAGCTAGGGTTAACTCATACAGAATATTCATAAAGAGAAATATAATTAGGTAGATTAGGGTTAGAGATATTATTGTATATAATACGATCATACAATTATATAAATACGTATAAATAAAGGAGGATGTTCTATAGGCTTACAAGTGTATATATATATATATATATATATATATATATATATATATATATAGAGAGAGAGAGAGAGAGAGAGAGGGACGTACTGTATATGACACAACTATGAAAGATTTAAGATTAGGCAAGGTGATTAATTAGGATTAGAAATAATAATAATAATAATAATAATAATAATAATAATAATAATAATAATAACAATAATAACAATAATAACAATAATAACAATAATAACAATAATAACAATAATAACAATAATAACAATAATAACAATAATAACAATAATAACAATAATAACAATAATAACAATAATAACAATAATAACAATAATAACAATAATAACAATAATAACAATAATAACAATAATAACAATAATAACAATAATAACAATAATAACAATAATAACAATAATAACAATAATAACAATAATAACAATAATAACAATAATAATAATAATAATAATAATAATAATAATAATAATAATAATAATAATAATAATAATAATAATAATTATTATAATAATTATAATAATAATAATAATAATAATAATAATAATAATAATAATAATAATAATAATAATAATAATAATAATAATAATAATGATACTGATGTGCGTGTAAGTGTAGTGTACAAATATAATTAGGATTACTACATGCTTTAGGAACGTATACAAATAATAAAAATTTAGGATAATATATTTAGAATAGTAGGAATATACCTAGATATATTTGTTCAATCGGGGTCTTTATCTTATTGGTCTTTTTGGTTGATTCTTCAAAAGCATCAGACAAGGCATTAGAAGCTTGTGGTCCACCATGCAACATGGACCAAAGTCTAGAATGATAGTTTTAAATAGTTTGGGGGTCAAAATAGATTTTTTCAAAAATAATTTCTAGATGACCACTTGGTTTAGGTTTATCAGATTTCTCTCGGTTTCACTCAGATTGACTTTTGGGTCAAAACTTGGTACGTGTACCCAAGAATTTAGAATTTTAGAAATAGAATGAATCCCGGTGTTGGATTTATTTAAAACGTAACTCAAAATAATTAATTCGAACACCGTTTTACTCATAGGTATTTTGGAAGAGTGAAAAATGGTTATTTTAGAATTTCTTAAAACAAAATTTAGAAAATTAAATTTTGGGTTGTGACAATCACACTCTACCCCCCTTCAAAAGATGCTTCGTCCCCGAAGCATAACCATAAAGCAACAAGGAACAAGGGGGACTTGACCAATATGAAATTTAAGCGACTCAAACGAAAGCGCAAGACACCATAAAGATCACATATCACATTTTCCCTTTCTAAGAAATAAAGTTATGTCTCCGTAACTTTCATGCAAACTCATGCAAGTCCTTAACCAACCTATAAATAAATCAATTAGGAAAATAATCCAACTTTCATGCTCAAGTAAATAATCAAGTCCAACATTTATTACGAAATAAAGTTAAGAGTTTTCTAAGTTTCAGAATACCAAGGTAAATCATCAAATAATCAAAGAATGATATGCGACAAAGCATGGAAAAGTATGCAAGGAAACAACGGATTTATCAAGGAACACACTCAATCAACCGGACACCATACGGTTACTCCAGAGACCAGTATGAACAGAATAATCAACATGATACGATATTCAAATATCAATCAAGAGGCAACAACAATACTATAATACCCCGTGTTACGGCCCTCGAGCCCGGATTAATTAATTAAATTAATCCCGCTATCAATAATTAAAAAAGATTTAATATAATTAAGATTTTCTTAATTAATTAATGTCGTCCATAATGGATCATGGACCATTGCCTGAAACCCAGTAGGAATAAAGTAAGTGGGCCTTGCCATTCATATTCCAAATAGGACTTCTGAATAATTAAATATAGAGGATTAGAAAGCATTTAGAACCATCTTCCCCTCATAACACTAAATACGCGATTTGCCCGGGGAACTTAGCAGAAGGAATTCCCCACCACCAAGCCTAGGGAAACCAATCGGAGGAGAATCTTAGTAAAGAATCTTAATAGCCAAGGGAGGATTAATTAAGGCTAAGAGGTAACCCGTGTCTTACAAAACCTATTTTCCTTGCTATATCTCGATTATTGGCTCCTTTGATAATTGTATGTATGATTCTGTGATTGAGTTTTGATAGAGCTTTGCCTAGGGTTTATGTTGTGTTTATTTGATAATCTTGATGATCTTGGTGTTGTGATGAATTATATTTGCGATCTTGCGTTTGGGCATGTCTAGAGCTTGTCATTAGGGTTTATTTGATGGGATCTTGGTGTTCTTGTGATTCTTGTTGTTCTTGCATAATTAGGAATCGAGACTCATGAAAAAGGAAATTTCCTTCCAATGGGACGCGAGTTGTGACCTGGCCTTCCAAGAACTAAAAGAGAAATTGACCACAGCCCCAGTATTGGCGCTACCATCAAGACTAGAAGGATTCGAAGTCTACAACGATGCCTCAAAGAAAGGTCTGGGATGCGTGTTAATGCAAAATGGTAAAGTAATCGTGCACACATCTAGACAACTTAAAACCCATGAGGAGAATTACCCCACTCATGACCTAGAACTAGCAGCAATAGTGTTTGCCCTAAAAATCTGGAGGCACTATTCGTACTGGGTGCGATGCAAGGTGTGTTAGTGTTTTTAAATGTTCAAAAACCCCATATTATAATTGGCAATATTATTATGGCATACTAAGATAGGTTTAGAGTTTGTCAGTCCAACTCTACAGACGACTGATCAATCAGAAGCAACAACAGAAGGACTGACACTGAAGATCTGTTTTAGGAAGCTGTTTTCTAAAAGACTGTACGCGGTATTATCATACTAGTTTGGAAAGAAGATCAGTGTATATTTTCAAGAAAGGTATGGACCTAATCTTCTGAGATTACATTCCTCTTTTATAGTCCTACCTTCTACAATCAAAGTCATCTATGGAGAGTGTTTATTGAAGAATCTATAAGTACTCTTATTCGAAGAGAATTAGGGTTACGCCAAAAAGTAAGAAGAAACACTCCCTATCTGTCATATGAGACGAGATCTTTGATTGTCATGCATCTTCTCAATACAATATGTTCATGGTGATTAAGATGATGAACTTGAGAAGAATCACTGCTGCTTAAACAAAAGGACACTATGATCACACTGTTGTGGGAACAACTGTAAAGAGCGTCATTGAAGTGGACTGCATCAGAGTGGGCTCTCCAAGTGAAGGGATTTCATTGGACTTCTGTATGCATGGCTCTCCATCTTCAACAATCCACTAAACCTGTGTAGACTGGGTATGTACCTTGTGTGGGCACTTGGGTAAGAATATTGTATATCTACCTTTGTACATTGGATTATGATTTAGTGGATTGGACGCCTATGTGATCGTCCCCCAGATGTAGATACACACTGTATCGAACTGGGTAAACATTCTGTGTCGTTGGGTTTGTGTTGTTATCTTTCTCTTTAATCTTCTCCATGATTTATTAGTACTGACTGACTTCGTAACTGAATCAATCAGTAAACTCTGACAGTTGATTAATCCTGTTAATCTGTCTAAAAAGAGAAAATGCAAAATTACATGTGGTATCAGAGCTTTTAAGTCTACATAGTGACTTGATCCGTACGGGTTGTTTTTAGTTTTGCATTATTCTCTGTCTTTTGGAAGTGTCTCTGTGTGTTCGTTGGCTGGTTGTTTGTATTCAGGATGGATGCAAGTATGAAACCACCAGAACTAGATAGTTACAACTACTCTTTCTGGAAGGCTCGCATGGAGATATATCTTCAAGCACAAGGTACCAGGGTTTATCGTACTGTCCTAACTGGGTGGAGTCGTCCAACTATTCAGAATGCAGAAGGAGTTACTGAAGATAAGCCCATGGAGACTTGGACAGACGATGAAATGAATGCCTCAGATCTAAACAACAAAGCGTTGAACTCGATTGTAGGATCTCTACATGAATCTGTTTTTACTCTTGTCACTGGAGTAAAAGAGGCTAAACGGGTATGGGAAATTCTTGAAACCAGATTTGAAAGAACTAGTGATGTCAAGCAGTCAAAGCTACAAATGGTTCTGTCAGAATTCGAAGCCCTTAGAATGAATGAAGAGGAAACCATTTCAACCTTCCACAGTAGGGTTCAGAATCTTATGAACCGACCCTCAATTCTTGGTGAACCATTCACTGATGAGAGAGTGGTCAAAACGATCCTTCGATCTTTACCTAAACACTTTCGAATGAAAGTAACTGCTATTTAGGAACACACAGGTTGGGAAAAGAAGACTGTCGGAGAACTTATAGGAAGCTTACACACATATGAACTAGAAGTTCTTGCTGATGATGATCTTGGAAGCAACAGAAAAGGAAAGTCAGTGGCCTTTGTGGCTGAGGCTGATCGAGAATCTGACACAGACGACATACATGATGAAACCTTGGCACTTCTAACCAAGAATTTCAAGAAAATCTTAAAAGGTTTCAACAGAAAGGGTCAAGGTCAGCCTACCAGAACACAATACAAAGGCAACAACTCCTCATATCAAAAAGCTGAAACAACACCTTTCTCACAGAACAATCAATCTCAGACTGGTCGAACAAGACAAAACAGAAACAGGTCCACAGACACAGGTAAATCCCTCAACCGGTCAGTGCAGTGTAGGGAATGTGAAGGGTATGGACACATACAGGCTGAATGTGCAACGTATCTCAAGAGGAAAAAGGCTATGTCTGTAGCTACTTTAAGCGATGATGAGGAGGAAACTTCAAATGATTAGTTAGATGATAATGTGGGAAACTTTGTAGCCTTCTTTACTGCTATAGACCTTCAGTCAGACGGAGACCAATCAGATGAAGAATCTTACATATCAACTAATGATTTTGAAGAGAGACATACTCAACTTGAAACAGAATTTGCTAAACTTGTTGCTAGCTGGGAACAACTTGTGAAAGTAAATAAAAATCTGAATGACGAGCTGAAGCAAAGAGATGATCTTCTAAAGAAACTGAATCCAGACCTTGTCATAAAAGAAGATCTCATCACTCAGATAAGATCCAGAGAAGGAAAACTGATCAAGGAATTGGAGAGTTTGAAGAAAAATATCCAGATGATGGACACCACATCAACCTTAGATAAGATTCTAGACTCTAGCAGAAATCCAAATGATAAAAAGGGCCTGGGATTTGAACGAGGTGAATCTTCGAATAACGCACCTATGTTCATCAAAGAGGGTATGTCTAAGACCACAGATGTTCACAGCTTTGAACAAGGCCAGTCATCTCGGTCAGTGCAGAACAAGGGAAGGAGGTACGACCAGACTGCTGATACTGGCCTGGCCAAAGTAACTCATCAATCTCATTATTCAAGGTTCAAAAATAAGATTGTCAAAGTTAAATATTACACCCCTATTTGTCACTACTGTCAAACAGAAGGTCATACTCGGCCTGTGTTATTTTTTCTACAGAGATCAAAGGAAGGAAAAATATCATAATAAGACTATTACACCATTCACTAGACAGGTTTGGGTCAGGAATTCAGAAGTTATCTGCTACCCCACCATAGTTCTGACTGCATCTAAAACTGAAGCTAGATGGTATTTCGACAGTGGGTGTTCCAGACATATGACTGGAAATGTTTAGTGTCTGATGGTTGTTCAACCTAGCAGTGGAGCTGTAGCATATGGAGATGGACAAAAAGGGAAAATAGTTGGGAAAGGTATCCTGAATGTACCAGGTTTACCTCAATTAGAAGAAGTTCTACTACTCAGTGGGTTGAAAGCGAATCTGATTTGCATCAGTCAGTTGTGTGATCAAATTGGAATGTGTGCTTTGACCGTAACTGCTGCAGAGTTAGTGACAAAGCAAATCAACTAGTCATGGAAGGAACCCGGTCCTCAGACAATTGTTATGTTTTGACAAATGAAATTGCTTGTCACCTATCCAAATCTGATGAATCAAAACTCTAGCATAGACGACTGGGTCACGTAAACTTCAGAGATATGGATAAGCTGATAAAACTGGAAGCTGTGAAAGATGTACCTAAGATCAGAATAGATCCAGAAAAAATTTGTGGCGCATGTGCTATTGGGAAACAAATCAGAACTCCACACAAAGAAATAAGAGGCATCACCACTGAGAAGTGCCTAGATCTTGTCCACATAGACCTCATGGGGCTAACACAGACTGAAAGCATTGGGGAAAAGAAATACATATTTGTGTGTGTAGATGATTTCTCTCGATACAGCTGGGTATACTTTCTAAGAGAAAAAACAGAAGCATTCAAGGCCTATAAAACTCTGTGTATAAGGGTTCATAAGGAAAAGAAGAGTCTATAATAAAAGTTCAGAGATTGAGGAGTGATCATGGAAAAGAATTCGAGAACTCACTATATTCAGACTTCTGCTCCGAGCACGGTATATCACATGAGTTCTCAGCCCCTAGAACTGCTCAACAGAATGGAGTAGTGTAAAGAAAGAATCGAACTTTACAAGAAATGGCTAGAGTTATGCTACATGCCTCTCATCTGCCACAGCGCTTCTGGGATGAAGCAGTACACACAGCATGTCATACTATAAATAGAGTTTATCTTAGACCAGGAACAACCAAAACACCATATGAGATCTGGAAGGGAAAGAAGCCAAATCTGAAGTATTTTCATGTGTTTGGGACAAAGTGTTATGTGCTGGCTGATAGAGAACAAAGAGGGAAGTTCGAACCTAAGAGTGATGAGAGCATCTTCCTTGGATACTCTCCAAACAATCGTGCCTACAGAGTCTACAACAAGAGGACTCAATCTGTGATGGAGTCAGTAAATGTGGTTATAGATGACAGTCCAGAAGAATCAGTAGACACAACAGTGACAGTTCAGTGACAGAGCTTCCTTTCAGTGACCCAACTGCCACTAATAGCAACAGTCAGCCCAAACTACAAGAATCGACAGATGAAGATCAAGAAAGTTCGGAACAGGAGACAAGTCTCATAAATGATACAGGTAAAGACAAACCCACCAGAACTCAGAAAAATCATCCATCAGATAACATCATTGGAGATCCATCAGATGGGATGAAGACCAGGAGCAGAATAAGAAATAATCTGACAGAAATATCTGGATCTGCCTGCTATACCTCAAAGATAGAACCCAGGAATGTTAAAGAAGCCTTACAGGATGATCTGTGGACCAAGGCAATGCAGGAGGAGCAACATCAGTTTGAGCGAAATCATGTCTGGGATCTAGTTTCAAGACCTGATGGTGTCAACATAATTGGAACAAAGTGGATCTTTAAAAAATAAAACTGATGAAGCTGGGAATATAGCAAGAAACAAAGCTCGGTTAGTGGCTCAAGGGTATACTCAGATTGAAGGATTGACTATGATGAGACTTTTGCTCCTGTAGCTAGACTCGAGTCAATCAGGATTCGGTTGGCTGCGCATGTATTTTGGGATTCACACTGTTTCAGATGGATGTCAAGACAGCATTCCTGAATGGCTATCTCCACGAAGATATCTATGTAGCTCAACCTAAAAGGTTTCGAAGATCCAAATCATCCATCATATGTCTATAAGCTTCGAAAAGCTCTCTATGGTCTCAAACAAGCCCCACGAGCATGGTATGAATGACTGACACAGTATCTGCTCCAGCATGGGTATAAACGGGGAAGTGTTGACAAAACCTTGTTTGTAACTATTGGAAGTCATGTAACCATAACCTAAATCTATGTTGATGACATTGTGTTTGGATCAACCTTACAAAAATACACTGACGAGTTAGTAAAAGTGATGAAGGAAGAATTTGAAATGTCTATGGTTGGTCAACTGACATACTTCCTAGGACTACAGGTCAAGCAAAGCCCTGAAGGATACTTCATTTCACAAGAAAAGTATGCTAAGAATCTAGTCAAGAAGTTTGATCTGGAATTATGTAAATCATCCAGGACACCAATCTCCACCTCCACAAAAGTATCGAAAGATAAAACTGGTGTATCAGTGGATAACACAGTCTATCGCAACTTGATAGCAGTCTGTTGTATCTAACAGCCAGTCGACCAGACATAATGTTCATTGTTGGAATCTGTGCAAGGTATCAATCTGACCCAAAGGAATCAACCTGATAGCTGTAAAACGCATTCTGAAATATGTTAAAGGAACGATGTAGTATGGCCTCTGGTACTCCAAGGACAATGAACTGAGTCTTGTTGCATACTGTGATGCTGATTGGGCAGGAAATATTGATGATCGAAAGAGTACTTCTGGAGGATGTTTCTTTGTTGGTAAGAACTTAGTATCATGGCTAAGCAAGAAACAGAATTCAATCTCACTAAGCACTGCAGAGGCAGAATACATAGCTACAGGTGGATGTTGTACTCAGTTGGTATGGATGAAACAGATGTTGATGGATTATGGTCTTACTCAAGGGATAATGACACTCTGTTGTGACAATCAGTGCTATTAATATCTCCAAGAATCCAGTTCAACATTCCAGAACGAAGCATATTGACATCAGGCATCATTACATCAGAGACCTGGTTGAATCCAAGGAAATT
>NW_017616996.1:0-6833 GCF_001879475.1 Ipomoea nil
CGTCCCCCATGTTTGCCCCCCGCGCCTCGGCGCGCTCCCGTCCGGCTTGGCCTCCGATCCGCGGCTCGAGCGGTTGCCCCGGCGCTTTTTTTTTTATTTTTTTTTTTTTTTTTTTTGCCCCCCTGTGTCGCACTGTGTTGGCCCGGCCTCACCTTTTGCCCGCTTCTCTGTTTTGTCCCCCTTTTTGTTGCCCTCGCGTCTTTTTTCCCCCCTTTCTGTGCCCCCCCGCCCTCCCGTTTGGCCTCCCCCTTTCTCCACCCTCCGCTTCTTTTGGTCTTCCCCCTCTTCCCCTTTTCGCCTGGTTCCCCGGTCTGTTGCCCCTTTTCCCCCCCTTCCTCACTCGTTTGTCCGCCCCCCGTCGCGGCCCCCTCTCTTTCTTCGTGCCTTTTTTCCCTTCTTCCTGTACTTTTTTCTCCCCTTGGCACCTCGGGCGCCTCGGGGCGCCTCCCGTCTTTGGCCCCTGTTCCGTCCCGTCTCCCTCCGTGGTGGTCCCTTTGTTCCCGTCTTTTCCCGCTTTGCCCCCCTCTTTCCCCCCCCGTCCTTCCTTTGGTTTTGTTGCCCCTCCCTCCGTCCTTTCCCCGCCCCTTCTTTTCTCCATCCCTGCCCTTCCTTTTTTTTCTCCTCTCCCTCCTCCCCTCCTTCCGCGGCTCTCATTTGCCCCCATCCGGTCGCTCTACTCTCTCCTGGCCTTTTCCGCCCTGCCTCTCTGGTGCTCCCCTTTGGCTCCGTCCCCCCTGCCCCCTCACCTTTTCCCTGCGCTGTTGTTTGCCCCCCGGCTCCCCTCCCTCCCTTGCCCTGTGTCTTTTTCCTCTGCGTGCCCCCCTCTTCTTGCCGTCGTCCATTCCTCTCCCCTTGGCTCGTCTCCCTCCTGATCGGATTTTCCTGCTTCCGGCCCTCGGTCGGCCGGCCCCCCCCTCGCGTCACGCCTCCGTGCCCCCGCGCGCATACTTTGCGGCCCCCGTGCCATCGCGCCCCCTGTCTGCTTGGCCTTCCGCCCCCTTCTCCTCGCCACATTCTTCGTGCGCCCCCGTGTGCACCCTGCCTGGTGCCCCCAGGTTTGCCCCCGGTGTCGTTTTTGCTTCCCCCCGCCGCTCCGCCATTCCCCCCTCCGCCTGCGCTTGCCGTTCCCGGTGTCCCTACCCCGCCTGCCGCTCTTTCGTGCCCCCTTTTTGTGCCCCTTCCTCCTTTCGTCCCCCTCCTCTGCTTTTTGTCCCCCCGCCTCAGTCGCCCCTCTGTTTAGTGTTCTCCTTGTGCTCCCTTTTTTTTGGTCACCCGCTCCTCTGGTCCTTGTGCCCCGGCCCGTCTTTGTCCGCCTCACGTTGTCCCTCTTACCTCGCCTCCCGTGTCGTCCCCTCCGTTGTCCCTCTTGTTTGATCCCTCCCTGTACTGTCCTTTTGGGCGGCCTCTCACTTCTGACGGGCCCGCCTGTCCTTGTGCCCCATCTCCTTTGGCCCCCCCTGTTTGTCTTTTTTGTGACCCCTCGTTGTTGTCCCATCTTGTACTATAATCTTGTGGCCCTGTTTTGTCCCCCCACTCCAATCCTTGTGTTTTTTGCCCCCCCCCCCCTCCCCTCATGTTCGTCCGCCTTCGCCATGCGCTCCTATGTGCGCACCACTCTTCTTGTCCCCCTACTTCTCCCTTTTTGTCCGGCCCTTGTTCCCTTGCCTCTTCTGTGCCGCTCTCTCCTTCCGCCCCCACCTTCCTCCCTTGTGCCGCTCTTTCTGTTCTTTCCCGTTTTGCCCTCCTTTCTCTCCTTGTGCCGCGTCGTTCGTTGTTCCCCTGCCCATTTGTCGCTCTCACTTCCCTCGACTGCCTCTTCTGTGCCCTTCTTTGTCCTCCCTGTTTGCTACCTCACATTGCCTTCCGTTGGATGTCCCGTCCTTTGGTGTGCCCTCCTCTCCCTCTCTGTGTCCCTTACCCTCCCCTCTTCTGTGCTCTTCCCATGCCTCCTTGTGCCCCTCCCTTTTCTCCATCCCCCCTTTTCACCTATTTTGGCCCACCTCCGTTCCCTCCTTCTTTCCTCCTTTGTACCTCCCCCCTCCTTCTCTGCATTGCTTGTTCTCCTCTCCATCTGCCGATCGTCCTCCCCCCTTCCTATCCCCCTTCATCCCATTCCCCGCCTGCCTATCCTCCCGACCATCTCTCCTCTTTGTCCCTCTCCGCGCTCTCCCCTCTCCCGTCGTCCCCTTTTTCCCCTCTGGTTGTCTCCCCTCTCTCCTCTCCCCTTTCTCTCTCTCACCCCTTATTCTTGGCCCCCTTCCTCCCTTGCGTTCCCGTCTCCTTTTCGTTTTGGTTGCTTTCCTCCCCTTCTCCCCCCCCCCCCTCTCCTGCCTACCCGTTCGCTCTCCTTCCCTTCTGTCCCCCATTTCTCTCCCAGCCTGTGTCCCTCTTCGGTCTGCCCCGTCCCTCCTGCTCTCTCTGTCTCTCTCCGCTGTCACGGCCGTACCTCTCTGTCTCTTTCCTTTCCATCTTCTCTCTCTTCTTCTCATTCTATCTCCACTCCCTCCCTCTCTTTCCCCTCCCTCCTCCCACCCCCTCCTCTCTGTGTCCCCTTACTCTTCTTCTCCTTTCCCCCTCCTCCTCCCCTCTTTTCCTTCTCTGTACTTTCCCTGCCCGCAGATTTCTCTATCCCTCCTCCTCTTTCCTCCTCCCTCCCCCTTCCCCTCCTTCTCCTTCTCCTTCTCCCGTTTTCTCCTCCATGCTCCCTTCCGCCCCCCTCCTCTCATTCCCTCTCTCTCTCGCCGCTACCTCTGGGCCCCCGCCCCCCGTTACTCTCATCTTTCCTCTCTCTCCCCTTCGGCCCTTTTCACCGCCCCCCGCTTTCTCCTCTGCTTCCCGCGTTGCCCCCCTACCCTCCCCTACGGGTCCCTCCGCGCCTTTCGGCCACCTCTTTCGCCGCCTCGGGCCATTGCTTCCCCGGTCCTGTTTTCTCCTATCCTTCCCTCTCTGTGCCTCCCTCTCGCCGTCTCTACCCGCTTCCCCCTACCTCTCCCGCCTGCCTGCCCTCTCTCTCCCGCATGCACGCCCTCTCCTCTCGTCCCGCCTGCGCCTATCTGTCTGGTCGATCCGGCCCTTCCTTAGTTGACCCGGCCCGCCTCTCCGCTGCCTCCGTCCTCCTCGCCTTTGCTCTTCCCCCCGTCCGGGCCCCCCGCCTGCCCCGTCTGGTCGCCCCCGCGCGCCTTTCCGAGGCGCCCGCGGGCTCGACCTGCAGGATCCTCCCGCTCCTCCCTTGAGGCCCTCACCTCCTCCTTCCCCTCCGTGTACCCCCCCTCACCCCCCGCCTGCCCTGGGCCTAACCGGCCTGGGTCCCCGCTCCGGGGTCTCCCTCGCGCCCCACTTGAAGGATTGTCCTCTCACCCCGTACGCACTCATTTGGCTGCCTGCCCTGTTCGCTCTCCCACTGCGTCCTCCCTCTATCACATCGTCTCCCGCACCCCTGCTCTCGCACTGCTCGCGGACGGCGGTCGCGGCTGTAGTGCTCATCCTGCCCTCCGTTGCTGATTGCCTACTTCGTGTTTGCATCTTCCCGGCTCGCCCGTCCGGCCCTGTTTTTGCATCCGCCCTGCTCCGCCCCCTCCTGGTGTTCTTGGTGTCTCCTGCGGGCGGTCTGCGTCCTCCGTCCTTGCACTGTGCTCTCTCCTCCTCCTCCGTCTCCCCTCCTCCCGGTTATCTTCGGCCGCCGCGTTTGGTTTGCCCTACCCCTCCTCGTTATACGTCGCCCCCCGAACCACCTATCCTCCGCCTCGTCAAACTTGCCCCTTCCTTCAGCCCTCCTCTCTCCTCTATAACTCTCATTTCTTCGGGACCATCTATCCCTCTCCCCTGGTGCCCGTACCTCGCCCCCCTTCTCCACCGCCCCCACGCATCCGCCTCCTCGTGCTCTGTCCTCTCTTTCCTCGCGTCGTCTCCTTCTGGTCCCCTGCCTTTTCCTTCTCCCCCTTCGGTCCTTCCTGCCCCCCCCTCTGTTTCTTCTCGGTCCCTTCCGGCTGTTTCTCCCCCTCCCTTCTGTGCCCCCTGCCGGCGCCCCCGCCTCCCCCTTGTCCCCCCGCGTCCCCTGTCTGCTCTCTCCCCCTTTCTCCGCCTGCCTTCCGTCGCGCTCTCTTCCTGTTCGCCTCCTGCTCCCTCTTTCCCTGCCTTCTTTCTCTCCGTTCCTTTCCGTCCTCTCTCTCCCCGCTCCGCGCTTGGCGTTGCCCCGTCTGTCCCTCCCCTCCTCCCTCGCCCCCCGCTCGTCCCGTCCCGCCGCCTTCCCCTCCCTTCGCCCCTCCCCCCCGGTCTCC
The DNA here is from genome assembly GCF_001879475.1 of Ipomoea nil. Lineage (NCBI taxonomy): Eukaryota > Viridiplantae > Streptophyta > Magnoliopsida > Solanales > Convolvulaceae > Ipomoea > Ipomoea nil. The sequence continues at coordinate 4,278 of NW_017616996.1, forward strand.
GTCCCTCCTTTGGCCTCTTCCTCCTCCCCCTCCCTTCCCCTCCCTTCCCTGTCCCTTTTCCCTGCCCTGCCCCTCCTGCGTCTTCCTTCTCTGCCCCCCCCCTTGTTTTGCGGCCTTCCCCCCTCCCCTGGCCCGGCTCCCTTTTGCCGCCCCTCCCGCCTCTCTTCCTCCCTGCCGCCTTTCTTCCCTGCCCGTGCCCCCCCGTTCCCTGCTTTTGTTCTCCTCCCTTCCTTCCTCTTGTTGCCCCCCTTTTCCTCCCTCTGTTGTCCCCCCTGTTCCCTCCTTTGCCCTTCTGCCTTTCTCTGCCCCCCTCCCGCTTCCTCCTTGTGGCCTCTTTTGGCCTTCTTGTTTCCCCTCCCCCCCCTTTGGCCTGTCTGCCCCCTCCTTCCCTCCCCTTTCGTGGCGTCTCTTCCTGCTCTTTTCTCCCTGCTCCCTCCCCTGCTTCCTCTTCTTCCGCGCCCTTCCTCCCTGCCCTTCCTCCTCTCCCTCCTCCTCCTTGCTTTCTTGCCCCCCTCCCCCTGCCCCTCCTTCCCCCCCCCCTTCGTTGGCCCTCCTCCCTCCTCCCTTTTTGGTTCCCCTTCCCGTCCCCCTCCCTCCTGCCGCTCTCTTTTCCCCCCCCTCGTTGGCCCTCCTCCCCCCCCCCTCCCTCTTTCCCCCCCGTTCGCCTTTGGCTCCCCCGCTCCCTTTTCTTCTTGGCCTCCCCGCGGTCTGTCCCCTCCCGTCCCTTCCTCCCGTTCGTCCGCCGCCCCGCGCCCGCTTCGTGGCTTCCTTCCTCCCGTGCCTCCTTTTGGGCCGTGCCTGCCTCCCTGTTTTGCCCCTGCCCCCCTGCCCCTTCGCCTTCTCCTTGCCCTCCTTTCTCCCTCTCCGCCCTTGTGCTCCCCTTCTTCTCTCCTGGGTGGGCTTTCTTGCCCTCCCCCTTGCCTTGGGCTCCCGTTTTCCTTCTCTTCCCTCCCCTTCCGCCCCCCTTCTGCTCCTCTTTTCCCCCTTCCTCCGCGCCCGCCGCCTCTCGTGCCCTCCCCTTGCCTGTGGGCCCGTTTTCCTCCCTTCGCTCCCCCTGCCCCCTTTCTTTCTGCTGCCCCCTTCTCCCCTGCGTTGCCGCCTCCCCTGCCCTCCCCCTTGCCTGTCGGCTCCCGTTTTCGTCCCTCCGCTTCCTTCTCTCCTTCTGCTCCCCTTCCGCGCTCCTGTTCCTTTTCTTCCTCCCTGTGGGCCCCTTCCGCCCTCTGCTCTCCCGTTTCCCTCCTCCCCTTCCCCTTCCTGCTCGCCTTGCCCTTCTTTCCCCTCCCTCCCGTCCCTCCTTGCTTTCTTTCTCTCGTCCCTGCTCCCCCTCCTCCCTCCCTTCCGCTCCCTCCTTGCCTGTGGGCTCCCTTCTGCCCGTCGTCCCGTCTTTCCTCCTGCTTCCTTCTCCCCCTCTCCCGCCCTTGCCTGTGGGCTCCTTTCCTCCTCTTCCCTCCCTTCCTCCCCCCTGCTCTGTCCCCCCCTTTCTGTGCTCCCCCTCCCCCGCTTCCTCTCTCCTTTTCCCCGCTTCCGGCTGCTGTGGCTCCTCCCCCCCCCCTTCCCCTTCTCCGCTCCCTCGCCCCTTCTCCCCTTCTTGCCTCCCCTTTCTGTGCTTCCCCCTTCCTCCTCTTCGGTCGCTGCCTCTGCTGTCGCCTTTTCCTTCCTTCCCCCCGCTTGCCCCCCCGCTCTTTCCGTCCCTTCCCGCTGCTTTTGGCTCTTCTTTCCTCCCCGCCCTCCCCTCCCCTTGGCCCGCCCTCCTTCCCCTTTTGCCCCCCGCTTCTCCCCTTGTGCTGGGCCCCTCTCCCTCTCCTCCCCGGCCCGGTGGTTCGCGCCTCCGTCTCCCTGCCCCCCCTTCCTTCCCTCGCGTCTCCCTTTCCGGCGCCTCGTGGCCCCCGCTGTTCTTCCGTCCTGGCCCTTCCCCTCGTCTGTCTCCCCGCTTCCTCTCTCCTTCCTGTCTCCCTGTTTGGGGTCTGCCCCTCCCCCTGTCGGTCTCCCCCGCCCCTGTCTGGTTCCCCTCCTTCCCGCTTCCCTGGTGCCCTCCCCTTCGCGCCTCCCGTGCTTCCTTCCGGCCTCCCCGCGCCTCCCGTTTCTGCCTCCGTCCCCCTTCCCTCGGCCCTCCTCTCCTTCCCTCTCCCCGTCTGCCTTGCTCCCGGCCTCCTTGCCTCCTTCCCCCCTCTTCTGCTTCGGCCCCCTCTGCCTCCCCTTCCCCTTCCCTCCTCTCTTCCCCCCCTTGCCTCCCTTCCCGCCCTTTCCCCTCTGCGCTTTTCCCGTCTCCCTTCCTCTTCCCCCCCGCTGCGTCCCCCCCCCGCGCCCCCCCTTTTGCCTCCTCCTGTCCTGCCTCTCTCCTTTCCCCTTTTTTCCCCTGTCCCCTGGCCCCCTGTTTTCCTGCCTCCCGCTCCCCTTCTGCGCCCTCCCTGCCTTTCCCCCTTCCCCCTCTCCCCCCCCGGCTCTGCTCTCCTTTGTCCCTTCCCCTCTCCCCCCCCTCCTTGCCTCCTTCCCCTTCCTCTTCTGCCCTTCCTGTGCTCGCCTGCCTCCCCCTCTCCCGCGTCTGCCCCCCCTCCC
>NW_017616997.1:0-51987 GCF_001879475.1 Ipomoea nil
CAAGCTTATGTCAACCGAATGGTAAAGTATCATGGAGTTCCGAGGGATATTGTCTCCGATAGGGATCCAAGATTCTTGTCTCAATTTTGGAAATCCTTGCAAGCAGCTCTTGGAACCAAACTAAGTCTCAGCACTGCTTTCCACCCAACCACCGATGGGCAAACAGAAAGGACTATCCAGACTATCAAAGATATGTTGAGAGCTTGTATGTTGGATTTTCAAGGGTCTTGGGAGGACCATTTGGATTTGATCGAGTTTTCTTACAACAACAGTTATCATTCGAGCATTCGCATGGCACCCTATGAAGCTCTTTATGGACAGAAGTGTCGCAGCCCACTATGTTGGGAGGATCTTGTCAATCCGATAGTGTTGAGACCTCAATATTTGCTTGACACATCCGAGAAAGTTAAACAGATTCAGGAAAGGATGAAAGCGGCTCAAAATCGCCAAAAGTCCTATGCTGATTTGGTTAGAAGACAAGTGGAGTTCTCGGTTGGGGATAAAGTTTGGTTAAAAGTATCTCCTACCCGGGGAGTAATGCGATTTGGAAGGAAAGGGAAGTTGAGCCCTAGGTTTATAGGCCCGTATGAGATCCTGGAGAGGGTTGGGAGTTTGGCTTACCGTTTGGCGTTACCTATGGAGTTGGAAAGGGTGCATAACGTGTTCCACGTATCGCAGCTCAAGAGATATGTTCACGACCTGGCTCATGTTTTACCGTCAGAAGTAATACCGATAGATGAAGATCTGTCTTACGAAGAAAGGCCGCTCAGAATTTTGGACTTCAAGACTCGGGACACGCGTAGGAAATCCGTTAAGATGGTGAAGGTTTGGTGGTCACATCATGGGGTTGAAAAAGCTACTTGGGAGCTGGAGTCATCTATGCGGGAGCAGTATCCTGAGTTGTTTGTAGAAGGTACCTCGTTTTCCTTGTTTGTTGGTTACTTTGTGTGCTTGTCTTTGGGGGATGATTGTGGTTTAGCTAGCTTAGTAAGTTGGTGTTTGGAGTTAGTAGTCTAGTTCTTGGTTGTTGTCTAGAAGTCGGTGGTTGTGTTGAGGCTAGAGTTCTTGATGCTTAATTTATCCGTTTGATAAACTCTTGCCAATCCCTGAAGTTATAATGCCTTCTTTCTTGCTCTGGAATACTTCTTTGCTTTGGAATCCTTGTGAGTTCTTTTGGAGTCTTTGACCAAAAGAGTTATTCTTGAACTTCTTGTCACAATGTTGTTTCCTTTCACCGTTTGCTTTTAATTCGTCGTACCCAAGCTTCGGGGACGAAGCTTCTTTGAAGGGGGAGAGGATGTGACACCCCAAAAATCCACATTCAATCCATGGATTAATTGAGTAATTAATCCTATTTTATTTGAGGAATTAATTCCTAAAATCCTGATTTTTAATACATAAGGACTAGTATTTAACTAGTCAACCTTAAAGTTGTGTTGTACCTTGAGCTTTGAGGGAAGTTGCCTTGTTCCTTACACTTTCTAAGGGTTAGTAAGGGTATTCTTGACTTTTCACCAAGAGTTAGTATTGTAACCTAACCTAGAGGCTTCTTCATTTCATTCCTTACATTTCCTAGGAATTAGCTCTACCTTCTCTCTAGAAAGGTGAGTAGCTTATTCTCCAAGCCAAGTTGGGACCCTTGTTAAGATCCCAAGATTTTCTACCAAGATTCAACCTTTCACCTATTTGGGCATCTAGGAGGGTAAGATCTAAGTCCATCTTGTGTTTTTGGTTTTATCTTAGTTGTCTTTTTCTTAAAGGTAGGATCTTTATGATCTTTTGGTTTAATCTTGAAGTGGGTTTGGAAAGTAAGCCTTGAGGGGAGCTTTTTGTGGTGTAAAGTGAAGTCTTTTAGTCTACAAGAGGTAACCCATGCTCTACAAAACCTATTTTGCTTACCTATATGTGATTTCTTGGATTCTACTTGTGCTTTGCTATGAAATGTGAGGGTTTATGCATGTGTCTTGTGATATTGCCTATCTAGAGCTTGTGTTTAGGGTTCCTTGTGCCATTGCTTGGCATTTTCCATGGTTCAAGTCATTTTGTTGTGTTGGGTGAGATTTGGCATGTTTTGGACTTGAATTTGTGTTTGGAGAAGAAAACCCCCGAAGGGATCTTTTTGCACAGGAGTATATACCCGTGGTCGGAACGGCGGGGAGAGCCCTATCCGCCGCCCACCCGCCGGTACATAGGCTTGTGGGTAGTGTACCCGCGGGCGGAACCACGGGTAGGGGCCAACCCGTGGGTCCACCCGCGGGGAACACAGTGGAGTTGGATCGGGATTTGTTCCCCGTGATTCTTTTGACTCGGTATTTGGTCTTTTGACTTCCCGATGTTCTTTTGTGGAACTATTTGAGTGTCTTCTTGATGTTTCGTATGTCTAGAACTATATGGTAGGAATCCATGTAGGACTTTGGTGTCTTGAATCATGCTAAGTGTTCAACATTGTGTTTCGTTGAACCGTGACGTGTCTTGTGTGTTCTTCGGAACTATCTTTGGTTTACCTGTTTGATAAACATGCTAGTTCGGTGTAATGCTAGCGTGTGTGTTGTTTGTACCTTCCGATTGGTTGATGATAACTTGTGTTATTCATCGTTGTTGTTGTTCGGCTGTGACCCATTCCTTGATTGAGTATAGTTTCATATCTTCGTTGTGATCCGTTGATTGATTCCTGTTGTGATGCGTGTGTGGCTTTACCTGGATTGCACGATTAGTGGTATGGGACACTAGTCACCAAGGTATTGCAGCGGTCCTCGTGGTGGCCGTGATGTGATTATGGAGTTGTGGCCTTTGTGTAAGGTTCACGTTTTTGGGGGATAACATGTGTTATCCGGGCTTGTGTTGCCGTGTACGGTACCTTGTGTACTATGAATTGGTGGTCTCGTTGGTGGGGGACGACGGTCCCGGGGGAATAAGGTTGGACTTGGCTGTACATGGGTCCTGGAGGTAATGGTTGGAAGAAGATATAAGGTTGGGGGTAGCCATAAGGTTGGAACCGGACATAAGGAAGGCATATCAACTCGTGATGGGTGATGTCACGAGGGCTTGTGTAGCCGTGGTTGTGAGTTCTCTTTCTTGTGACGTGTGTAGTCACAAGGGCATGTGTTGCCATCGGTCTTGTCTTTATCCTTTGTGTTGTGGTTAACCTTTGCGGTTTGGGATGTGTTCCCGTGTTATCTTTGTGAGTGATGAGTCTGGTGTTGACTGTTGATCTTGGCTTTTGACTTATATATATATATATATATATATATATATATATATATATATATATATATATATATATATATATTCCGTTTCGAAAATGGTTTTACAGCTTATATCTATCTATGTATGTATTTCACATGTATTGGTGGGTTACCAGCAATTATCGCTGACCGGGCGTCGTCCCAATGTTTATCTTTGTATCTTTCAGGTGATGTCTAGATGAGCGCGATGTCTAGTGGCCGGTAGCTTAGTACCTTTATCCTTGTTTTATGGCCTGTGCGCCAATGTAGTTTTAGACTGATTTTTTGGGATAGATGTTTACACATTGCAGATTTGATTGCCGTAGCGTTTGCCGTATTTGGTAGACATGGCGTAACACCCCGTTTGGATTTCTTTTTATCCAGTTCTCATTTTATCTTCCCCTGTGCTAGTTTTGTTGTTTGATCTGCATGTGTTAAGGCTTTTTATCTAGCTTGTTTGGGGGGTGTTACAACAGCCTTCCTCGGCTTATTGGCCCTACACACCGCCTGGTGCGTCCAGGTCGGTGGGTCATATCACCGAGGCCCATATTTGGACCTATAGTCCAAGAAGTGAATCAATTTGGCCTTAGCCACTTCTGATCCTTAGCTCAGGAACAATCCATTTGGCCTTCAGCCATTTCCGAACCTTTAGTCCGGGAACAATCCATTCGGTCTTCAACCGACTTCCGAACCTTAGTCCGGGAACAATCCATTCGGCCTTCAGCAGACTTCCGAACCTTAGTCCGGGAACCACCCAGTTGGCCTATAACCAAAATGGGGGATCATGCAACACATAACACATAGGAGCACGTAATAGCATATTGGGAGGGAAAAGACATGTAAATAAACTTACGTGTGTTCATTCACATACTAAGAATAGTCCTAAGGGTTCATACAACTTCCACCTAGGTCCACGGGTTACCAATTCAACTAGCATGCAATCCTTAAGACTCATTTAACCTACGAATGGTACCCGAAATATCAAACTAGACTCAAGTACGACAAACGAGGTCCGTTGGGACACCATGGGGAGCGTGGAACATCAAACGGGGAAGCCAAAGACCCGGGGTGGGGTACGGACCAGCGGGTAGCCGGTGGGTGGGGGTCACCCGCCGGCTGCCCGCCGGAGATCACTGCCCGGCAGCGGGTTGCCGGCGGGCGGACGCCTGCCCGGCTCCTGCCCGCTGCCCGGCGATGATCTTCGAGCAGCGGGTAGGTGGCGGGTACCCCTACCCCCCACTGACTCTTTCATCACAAATTTGTCCCGGGATCCTTTGTGGAACCCGAAACCATGCTTAGACACTTTTAAACGCAAATAACGACACCACGTAGTCAATTTATGGATCAAAAGTAAGAATCACGTATAACTCATCCTATTACAACTTCTAAATATAAACAACACCCGAACATGCGAATTCCCACCCAAATATATATCAAGAACATTACAACACAAATTCCCAATCCATCCTAGGGCTCTAATCCCACCCAAATCATCAAGATCATATTTTATCTTTAACATCAAGAAATATCAAGATTCGTCAAGAATTATCACATCAATAACAAGAACTCCTTTTCAACATCAAGATCATCAAGATTATCAAGAATGCGCAAAGATCATCTTATCAATCATCGAGAACATATCACAATTAACATAGAAGAATTTATCAAGACACGAGAATATAGAGAGAGGTCAAAGAAGGAGATTATAGCGAAGAAAATAGGTTTTGTTGAGACATGGGTTACCTCTTAGCCTTAATTAATTTCCTTGGCTATGAAGGGTCTTTCTTTAAGATTTCTTCTTTCTTGATTTCTCCTAAGGGAATTCTTGGAACTTCTTGTGTGGTGAGAGATTATTGTGGTGTAGGGTCTAGGTGCCTCCTATGTCCTTATTTATATACTTAAGAGTCCTAATTAGGGTCTAAGTTATATGGGTTTGCTAATTCTATTTCCTATAGGACTAGGGGATTGGTTTTATGGATAAGGGTCCATGGACTATGGTGGACCCCTCTTTAGCTAACTAATGGATTTTAATTCCCTTTTGAGGGTGAGTAGTTAATTAATTAATTTGGGTTTAGGGGTCGTAACACGGGGTGTTACAAATGTCTCATACCATTAATCGTGCAATCCAGCTACAGCCACACACACAACACCATCATAGGAATCAATCAACGGATCACAAAGAAGATATGAAACCATACTCAACAAGAGAAAGATCACAATCCGACAACAACGATGATTAATACAAGTCATCATCTACAATAGGAAAGAACAACCACACGCGCTAGCATTTAAACACCGAACTAGCATGCTTATCAAACGGGTAAACTAAACATCGTTCCGAAGAACACACAAGACTCATCATGGTTCAACGAATCACAATGTTGAACACTTAGCACGATTCAAGACACCAACACCTACATGGAATCCTACCATATAGTTCTAGACATACGAAACATCAAGAAGACACTCAAATAGTTCCACAAAAGAACATCGGGAAGTCAAAAGACCAAATACCGAGTCAAAAGAATCACGGAGAACAAATCCCCAACCATCAGCATATATATACCCCGCGGGTGGGGCCACGGGTGGAACCCCACCCGTGGTTCCGCCCGTGGGAACACACTTCCTCCACACTCGTACCCCGCGGGTAGGCCACTGCCAGCCGTTCCGCCCGCGGGTACCATGCCCTGTACAAAAACATCCCTTCGGGGATTTTCAACACCAAGCTCAAATTCAAGTCCAAGACATGCCAAATCTCACAAAATACAACAAAATGACTTGAATCAAAGGAATAGCCAAGCAATGGCATACATGAACCCTAATAACAAGCTATAGATATGTATTTTCACAAGACAATGCATCAACACTCACATTTCATAGCAAAATCACATGTAGAATCCAAGAAATCATCATATAGGTAATGCCAACATAGGGTAGGCTCAACTCATAAGCCAAACGGGAACCTGAGAATTAAACCTGATCTCAACTATTAACAAAAGTACTAATTAAAACTAATTAAGGTAAAACTAATCAAAACAAAGGGTTAAGGTAAAACTAATAATTAAACAAGGCTTAACTTAACTAAACCATCCTAGGATTCAAACCCTAGCCAATTACCACGCTTACCACTACACCACTTAACCACTTGTTAACCCCTACTAAACACAACTAATTAAAACTAAACACAACAACAAAAGCAAAGCTGCTCACCAACTTCATCTTCTTCTTCACGTGCATGCCGCGGGTGGAACATGGTAGGTTCCACCACCCGTCACTCCTTCCTTGCTTGCTGCCACGCCAGAGAGAGACGCCGGAGGGAGGGAAGATCGCCGCCGCCGCGGTCCGAAGCTCCGCCGTTGCCGACGAGAAGGTCCTCACGCCGTCCACTGAACTCGCCGAAGCTACAACCGGCCGGAGCTGCCTCCGCCACTCTACTCTTGTTAGAACACAAAGGGGTCGCCGGAGACGCTACTACCACCGCTTCATCGTCGGAGTCCTTCCCGGACTGTCACCACCGTGCCTCAGCTGAAACGCCGAGTTTCCGCCCTCAACGCCGCATGCTTGGGACTGCTCCGTCGTCTACGTCGATCAGGGGAAGAAAACAGAGACCGCAGCTCGCCCATCGTCACAGCCGCACACTGCTCCGGTTGTCCTACCTTGTTGCTCTACTTGCCGACGCCGGCTGCTACAAACGAGAGAGGGGAGACGATGCAGCTGGTCTTCTTTTGAGCTTGAGGGAGAGAAAAAAGCCGAGAGAGGATAAGGGAGGTAAACAGAGAGGGGGTTTCGTTTGGTTGAAAAGGAGGGTGAAGGAGGTGGTTGTTGGTTTGGAGAGCTCATGGTGTTACTGCCATTGTAGCTAGGCCGAGAGAGGTATACGGCTGGCTTCAAGGGAACAAGATGATACAATACATACATACACATATTAGATGGTAGGGTTTCTATAATTAGAAGGTGGGCTATGCTAGATTTGGGTCAAAAGCTCGGGTTGGGTATTTCTAAATGTGGATTTTAGTCAAAACATCTTAGGCTCACAAAATAGTTATAACACATATATTTATACAACTTATGGGCTTGACTAGTTTAGGTTCAAAGCTTACATAACATATAATAAATAAATACATTTTGGGCTTAGGGTGACAAGTAAACTTCTAGGCTAAAAATCATTTTTGGCTTTAAAGCATTTGGGCACCAAAGTGCCGGTTCACAATCATAGGTAGACCCGAGCCCATTTTAAATCAAATAGCTATATAAATATTTTTATTAAAATATTTACTATCGGGACTATAATTTATTTTTAGGAAAATACGGGGTGTCACAAATGGCATACAATAACCCTAAGAACAAGCTCTAAACATGCATTACCACAAGACAATGCATCAAATCTCACATTTCAATACAAGAATCACAAGTAGAAGCCAAGAATTCATCATATAAGTAAGAAAATAGGTTTTGTAAAGCATGGGTTACCTTTGTAGCCTAAAACTTCTCTTTCTCACCCTTAGAAAGCCTCTCCTAAAGCTCTTCTTCCACACCAACTTCAGAAACAAACCAAAAGACAATAAAGATTCTATTTTTAGAAAAAGATAACTCAAAGGAGGTTAAAAACACCAAAAGATCAAGGATCTTACCCTCCCCTATGCTCAAGATTAGGAAAGTAGGAATCTTGGAAGACAACTTGCAAGATTTAGGATGCCCAAATTTTAGCTTGGAGAAGAAGCTACCAATTCTTAGAGAGAAGGTAGAGATTTTGTGTTTAGATTGTTAGTGGATGAAATGAAGAGATGTTGCTAGGTTAGCTTGAAGCACAAACTTTAGGTAGAAAGACACATTTGCCCTTACTAAAGTTGGAAGAATAAGGAGACAAGGGAACAACCCAATAAGCATAAGGTACAACTCTTTGACCTTGAATAACTAGTCAAATTCTAGTCCTTCGACTATTGAATTTTCAGGATTTTAGGAATAAATTAACAACGAAGCTAGGATTAATTCTCTAATTAATCCTTGATTAGAGTTTGGATTTACGGGGTGTCACAATAAATCTAAGACCAAAAATGGAATTAACTCTAAAATTAAAAGTGTTTAGAAAATATAGCTATTAATAAAACTAAATAAATGTCAAGGGACAAAAATAGACATATATTTGTACTTGCATGTTGCATGTAAGGAAAGTGAAGAAAAGGGAATAAAACGGAGGTTTGGGGTGTAAGTACATTTATTTTGTCTTTTCTTTTTAAGCTTGGCAAAAGAGAGAAATTATGGTTATTCTTTAGATGAGATTAGTTGAATTTTTAATGGAAAATTTTAGAGTTAATACCCAAAATCGTCCTCGACTATAGTGGTTTTTCTCAATTTCGTCCTAAACGACTTTGGTGACCTAATATCGTCCCAGACTTTTGTGTTTTGCTTAATTTAGTCCTCCATTTGTTATTCCGTCAAATTGGTGTTAAATAAAGGGACAATTCAGTAATGTCAATATTGATCTCTCTTTACTTTCAACTTGTGAAGTGCGAAATTCCTCTTTCTTGTACGAATTACACCCAAAATTACTCCCGGACCTGCAAATCAAATTTTATATTCGCAGTTTTAGGAGTAATTCTGGGAGTAATTCGTAAAAAAAAAAATGGATTTCGCAATTCACATGTCTATGAGTAAAGAGATGCCAATATTAAAATTACTGAATTGTCTATTTATTTAACACCAAATGGACAGAATAACAAATGAAGGACTAAATTGAGCAAAAACACAAAAGTCTGGGACTAAATTGAGCGAAATACAAAAGTCTGGGACGATATTAGGTCACCAAAGTCATTTAGGACGAAATTGAGAAAAACCACTATAGTCGAGGACGATTTTGAGTATTAACTCGAAAATTTTACAATACAGTAAATTACAATACTGTGAGTTTACAAGTTCTCATAACATCAAATTTAGTACTCCATATAAAATTTTTATATTTAGAAATTGCGGTAAAAGTACTACAGTAAAAATAATATAAATATTTAAATTTAAAATAATTAAAAAGTAATAAAGAAAATAAGAAAGGAGAAAGAAGAAACAATTTGTATGACTAATGAATATTAAATATTAAATATGACAGATAATATGAGACAAATGGAGTCATAATAAAATTTTATAACAGTCAATGCTCCAAAGAAGTTTCTCTTAAAATACTTCAAAGTTCAAACAGGAGGACCAAATCCAAAGTATAGACACAGGTCAAGTGGGAAATTAGAATAATGCATGGATCGATACCCCTTGGAATTGTTACGGGTGCGGGCAGTATGGATACACAATTGTTATGAAGTTGGTGGCAATTTGATGTGTGGTGCAGTATGTACAGGTACACAGTTACATTGTTACAATTGTTATACCATGGACCATAGTTCATATTGCATTACAAACCTATACAAAAGTTTTGTACCTTTCGCTAATACATTTTATACATGTAAATGATCTTGTGGTCTAATGGCACCAAGTTGTTCTTTTATATGAGAGGTTGTGGGTTCGAATTTCAGTAAAGGCGATAACTATAAATACAGAATTGAAATGTTATTTTTGAACTAGAGTTTACAATGCAAGATAAACCATGATGCATGGTATAATTTGTCCAATTTGTTAGACCTCCACCAGATAGCAACACATTTGGAAGGCTGTCATTAAGTAGACATTATTGGAAAATGCCTGAACTCAAGAAAATTTGGTAATTAAAATGTCCTCCTTGCTTCATGGCTAAAAGACTGGCGTTACGGTCATTCAACTTCCAAAGGAAGCAATTCTGAGGTAACCATTAACTTTCAGAGGAAGCAATTCCCGTATAACAATAAATAAAAGTTAGGGTCAAAATTATTACATATTGATATTTTGAGGACAGATAATCTAAGGACTTAAATTTTTTTTTATTTGTAGAGATAATGGAGAATCTTTGGATGCACAACTAAAAATGTTATTTACAAAGAAAATTTTAATAATTTGTAATATAATCTGAATGTTAATTATTTATTTAATCTTTTGTACTATTCAAAATTTCTAATTGTTTTTATTATATTATGATATATATAATTTTCTTATAATGATTACAAGTAGTAATATAATAATAATAATAATAATAATAATAATAATAATAATAACAACAACTCCAACAATAACATCATCTTTTTGTCATTTCTACGCTTTTTTTTCTTTTTCCACAATCACCGAATTACAATTTAGTAAAAAGAGAAAATTGAAATTTTATGGCACAGAACAAAGTAAGAAATTAATTCCAACTACATCCATGATCCAACCAAACACACATAAGGAGCAAGAAAGTGTTCCCAATGAATGTCTCATCCCGATTGAAACATTATGTAAAGGTGGATACTAACTTTAATTTTCTTCACCAGCCCAACTAAGAATCCTAGAACTTAAACTACATGTACTTTTTGTTACAATTTAATTAGCTATAAACTACATGCGCAGCTAAGAATCCTAGTTTTGGTACAATGTAAATTTGTGAAAATAGTTATGATATTAAAAAAAAAAAAAAAAAAAAAAAAAAAAAAAAAAAAAAAAACACAATGACCAAACTGGGCAAATATGGATTGATACGATTACTATCATATCATAAATAAATTATGAGAGTTGTTTTAATCATCAATAAAATTAAATTAAAGTCAAGTGAGTTGTGTTTTCTCCGCCTTCGAATTACATGAATCCCAAAAAAGGGGTAGATTAATAAAACAATACTAAGAAATGTAATTTCGTATAAAATAATGAAACAAGAAGAAGAAAAATTCCAAATTTGTCTTTTTCCAATAGATGGGGAGAAGGTGACAAAACTCTATATCTACCTTTCACCTTTTTTCCTATGAATTCGTAATAGTATTTTCATTATCTGCAAGGGTGTTGCTATTTGCACCCCCTTTGACCAAAATGGGGTAAAAAGTACATTGAAAATATAAAAAGTTAAAAACTTATAATAAATACATTTGTGGTGCAAATAGCCTAATGGGTGGTCAAAATGCTATTTGCACCACCTTGTCAAACTTGCAATTAATACTTTGATAATTTAAAATTTAATTAATTAATACATAAATAAATAAAGACTCACCTTCTCCGGTGAGAGGAGAAGGCAACCCAGTCAGATTTCTACCTGGGTTGCCTTCTCCTCCGGTGAGAAGGCAACCCACAGTGAGTTGCCTTCTCACCGGAGAAGGCAACCCAAGTAGAAATCTACTTGGGTCGCCTTCTCCGATGAGAAGGCGACCCACAGGGTGCCTTCTCACCGGAGAAGGTAGCCTTCCCACCGGAGAAGGTAGCCTTCCCACCGGAGAAGATGACGACACTTTCTTCTTCTTCTTCTTCTTTTTAAATTTTAATATTTTTAATTTTTAAAAAAAATGAAAAACAAATACGGAGTAATAATCTTTGACTATATTTAATGCTGGTGGTGTAAATAGCAAATTTGCATTTACACCACCTATAAAGCTATTTGACCTACTAATTAGGTGGTGCAAATTGTAAAATAGGTGGTGTAAATAGAATTTCCCATCTGCAATTATAACATGTAAATATATTAGGATCGAAAGAAAAGAATATTCAAATTCAATATTATTGATAGAACTATAATCTAAATAAAATGTGTTAGCTACTGAGCAAGCTATACATATAGCAAAGGGCAGCTATCACAAGAGAACTAGAATGGAAAAACAGTCATAGAAATCTCTAGAAAGATATTGTATGAAACAAATACTTTTCAACTTACTTTTAATTGTGCAGGTTAGGTTAGTGCCAGCACCGGTGTTGGCCACCACTGCTCAGTAATTGAATGGGCAATCCCATTACTAACTGACCACCCAACAGAATCAGTCCAATAAAAAGCACTTCCATCACGGTGGTGAAATCCTGTCTCTTTAATTTTAGGATCAAGATCAAGATCTAGGAAGTTCAAGAGACGCGGAATTTCATTAACGTAAATCTTGTGCACCAAACTCCATTTTCCCATGTTGTAGTCCTCCAGCTCCCATATATAATGTAAGGGAAATTCTTGGCGGTTACAACTCCCAATGCATGTTGCATGAAGACGATCTTGAAATATTCCAATGGTTTGGTAGTCCGCAATATTATAACAAGTTGGCGTATCAATTACACGAGAAAATTTTTTAGGACAAGTGTAAGGATCATACACAAGAATAAAATCACAGATCAGCCAATATAACATTCCTTTATAAGGGACAAGGGGCATAGAAGATAATATTCATTTATTATAGTGGGCAGGGGGTATAAAAAAAAGGACTGAAAACCTCAAGCGCCGCGGTAATGAAACCACAAGAGTTTTCCATTGACCTTTTTCAGACGAAAAGAGGTGAAGTCCGACTTGGAAATAAGAATGTGGATAAATACAAAATTGAGCCACCACAAAATTATAGCGAGGATTGTCTACACATTGGGTGCAAAGTGAACAGGGAGCAGGAAGGCGAAGAAAGCCATAGGCCGTTATAACCCACTCAATCAATTGGATTTGGAATTGGGGGCCAGGAGGAAGAGTAGCCCACTGCTTGGTTAGCTGATTACAGACATAGAACTTGGTGGTTTGGGAGATGGTGGCGGAGCATAGAATTAAATCAGCACAGGAAGCCTTCAATTCAGTTGTGCCACCTTGGGGACAGGGAAGGAAACTTAAATCCAGCCCCCGGAAGCCGCACAAATTGGCACAGGAAACGATCGACAAAGAGCGGTCAATTTGAGATTGGAATATAAAGGCAGAGGATTGAGAATGAGGATCATGAAAAATTGGCGGAAGGGATGTGTCATGGCGGCGGTGATTGAATAAAGTAATAAAATACTGAGAAGAGATAAGAGAACACCAGCTCTTGCATACCAATTTCAACCGGATAGCTGTTCTGCTGGGGAGCCTGGCAAGGATTTCAATTAACAAGTTCTCCTCCAGATTATTGATGAAGAATTTCATCAACTTGGCATTCTGGACCTGGAGGCTATCCATGCGGCTGCTGCGTTCTGTTCTGTTATGTCATACCAATTCTCCAGCCGTTATATCATAGACCACGGTCCATGTGCACCGCGATAAAAAACGGCGTCGTTTCTTTAAGTAAAGAAACAGCCCGTTCGCCGTTATAATTAACGGAGTCCGCTTGTTTGGTGTATTAAACACCAACTGACACTACAGTATATTTAAACCGACACTACAGTTATATCAAAATGATACTGTAGTTATAGTGAAATAAAACTGCAGTGTATATAAAATGAAACTGAATAACATTTCACATATTTGAGTGTATATTGTACAATGAAGCTGTAATTATATCAAAATGATCATGCAGTTGTGTTTTAATGAAATTATAGTGTATATAAAATAAAATTAAATAACATTTTCACATATTTGAGTCTATAAATATCGAATGAAACTATAGTTATATCGAAATGAAACTGCAGTTGTGTTGAACTGAAACTGCAGTGTATACAAAATGACACTGAATAACATGGTTACTTTTTGCGAAAGGGTACGAAACGGCGGAAAACAAACACCGTGGTGCATGATATAATTTGCCCCAATTCTCCTAAACCCTTGCAAACCAATATAATAGGCAATTGTTATATCGTGGACCAAGGTCAATAGTGCACTGTGGATCCTGGTCCAATACAAATAATTTGTACTTTGGACCCTGCTTCAATACATATAATTTGACTTCATAATATACAAAATTCATGTTCATAATTTATGTTCATAATACACATAAACAAGATATAATAAACATAAATTATGTACATTATGAACATGAATTCTATCTATTATAAAGTTAAATTATGTGTATTCGACTATGGTCCACAATGTAATGTGAACCCTGATCCACGATATAAATTGCCTATATAATTAAGGATATCGATTGTCTTTCTCAAATTTTTATGCACTTCACCTAGCGATCAAAACAGCAAATTATTCTGTTGGTCCGGCACTTCACCATCACGATCAATATCAACATACACAATTTACATACTAAATGTTTATAATTTATATACTAAATGTTCACAGTTTACATACTAAATATTCATAATTTATATACTAAGTAAATGTTCACAATTCAAATTATGCTCATTCTTGGTTTTTTTTTTTTTTTTTGGTAAAATCTTATCAAGCAAAATTCTCATTTATAAAATAAGTGAAATTTTAATTTAACAAATAATAATACTTAACTAATAAGTATAAAAAAACTTTTTAAAAATTAAATACTTAAACAAAGTTACGTTCAAGCTATAAAAAGGGTCAAGATGAAAAGATGAAAATATAATAAGAATAAGTAATAAAAAGTTTATTAATTATATAAAAAGTTTAATACTTTTGAAAATATATATATATATATATATATATATATATATATATATATATATATATATATATATATATATATATATATATATATATAAAATACTTTTACATTTTAATTTAAAAGCATTACATTTACATCAAAATGTAAAAGTGTTACATTTTTTTCTTCAAAAGTATTATATTTCAATATTGATCTAATCCGACCCGTCTAACAGATAAGTAAACAAGCAACACGAACTAGTTTCAAGGAAAACATTTAGGGGGATGTATTCAATCAAGACTTTTAAAGAGTTTCAAAGACTTTTAAGTGATGGATTTTAAATGACTTTTGTAGAGATTTTGTAGACTTTCATAGAATCTTTTAAACTTTCATCAACTTTGTAAGACTCTTTAAAAATCCATAGGACAAACATTTATAGACTTTTAACAACTTTTTCATATTTAAAAAATCTACAAACGTCATTAAAACTCTAATTTTTATTAATACATTATTTATAATTTTCTTACAAAACTATATTTTTATAAACCATAAATAAACTAATGTATTGCAAAAAAAGAATAGAAAAATATTGATTGTCACAAAAATAGAATATATTATACATAAAGAAAATATAATCAATTTTCACTAAATATAACCAATATAAATATTTCTTAAACTAATGAAACAACTAATGTTGAGTAATATAATTATCAAAATCTCTAAAATGAAAAATTAAAATTAAAATATTCATCTTGTTAGTACAATTATCTTTGATTGGAATTGATTTCACCTTGTTGGGTATCTCTCCACATATCCAAAACCAGTGGCGGAGGCATGTGTATTATGTGGGGGGCCTTGGCCCCCCTCCCCCAATTTTTTTTTTTAATATTATGTGTTAATTTTTTTAAAAAAATTATTATATAGAATTTTAAAATTTTGTTGTTTCTTCAAAATATTTGGCCCCCCTCACTTAAATTAATCTTACATGTTAAGTTATAAACTTCTTATCTTCTCAATTTCTCCAGTTTTCTCTCATTTCAAATTATGTCTTTCCTATATTGTTGACTCATATCCAAATTAAACCTCATTAGCCTACCTACTAGTTTCTCTCTCAAAAAATAACCATACATATATGCGGCATATACAATATAACAAGATAATTTGTCATTAATAAAATCTTTCCATATTTTTCAAGTTAATTTTTATTTTTGTTTTTGTTTTGTTTTTGTTTTTTTTTTTATTTTTTTTTTGTTTTTTTTGTTTTCTTTTGTTTTTTTTTTTGTTTTTTTTTTTGTTTTTTTTTTTTTTGGTTTCTAACTACTTGTTTGGTTAGTTTTTGTTTTATATTCTATTGTTTATCTTAAATAGTTGTTTTGTTTGATTCTAAATAATGGACATCAATGTGCATTTGTTTGGTTAATTATGTAGATTTGTAGTTATGTGATAGATTTTGTATTTAATTTAAAATGCATAATAATGTAACAATTGTGTAGTATATGTATAATGTATTTGAGAAAACAGTTACTATTATGTTATGTTGTGAAGAGGGGTTTTCAAGAAATAATCAATAATCTTTTAAAACATGCATGCATGTTTTAATTCTTTCAACCGTACAAAGCAATGTGCATCGAAAAGTATATTGCAAAATAATTTAATATAGATTCAATTATAAATGATTTATTTTAAACTTTATTAAATTTGTAATGTAATAATTATTTTGAAATATGTTAACGGGATGGACATCAATATATTTGATTTAGTACCTGGACCGTAATTGCCCCCCGCACTATTAAGTTCTGGCTCCGCCCCTGTCCAAAACTATTTTAGCCCTACATTCATTTGCATGATCTCGTTGTTGCTCTTGAGTTTCAAATAGTTGTTCTAAATTATCTACATCATTCGTCGGTAAAGGTCAAAGAGATTCATCATTATTTAGGTCAACAAGAAGCTCAGAAAAATTGTTAAAACGGTTCTTGAACCATTTCAATCTGCTTTGGTATTGTGCATATGATCTTTGACACCTAAGCTTTTCATTAAAAACCGTAAGTATCCTCTTCTCCACAGTTAACTTGCTTAAACTCCCACTACTATCACGCCATCCATTTTTTATCGCATCAACCATAAGTTGTAACAACTCATTACTCTCCTCAGGTGCCCACAATGCATAATTTCCATTAAATTTATTTTTACCTTTACTCTTTTCTTGATCCCCCATTACTATAAAATAAATAAGAATCTCTCAAAAAATTCAACTTAACACAAACACATATATTAATATAATTAATGAACAATAATAACATAAAATTATGTTAATTATATAAAAACAAATTTGTCAAAATTTGAGTATATTAATTCTACTGATTACAACAAATTTATAAAAGATTTTTGCTGCGAACAGCAGCATGTTCGCAGCAGATTTTTGCCGCGGGCTGTTCGCAACAGCAAGAAAAGCAAAACAAAATTATATAAATAAATAAAAAATTATAAAGTATAGTATTATGAAAAGTTTAAAAGGCACCGTAAAATTTGGTAAAAATTGATGAAGAATTTGTCTGGTTTAGATAGAGAAAAAAGTCTGTAGAGAAAATTGAAAAGTTTGGAGTTGGAGGGTCGGATTTCATCTATTTATATTATTGAAGAAAAAGTCTATAGAAATCCTATTCTAATAGAGTCTATGAAAGTTGATAAATATTTGAATACCAGTAGACTTTTAATTTTTAATGCATTATGTAAAATTTTGTTCCTCCATGCAATAATATATTGACTCTACCGGAGTTCAATCATTTTTGTACTACCAAACTTTGTAGTAACAAATTCCTCATTTCTTTTCAATGTGCATAAATGCTTTGCACTTTTATTGTATGTGTGGGTAATCCACAACGCATACATTTTTCTCATTTTTCCTGGATCCAATTAAAAATGGTGATGTATTCATTTGCTTCTTTCAAGCATATAGCTTTTCAAAATAGGCATCATATGAAAAATCATGACTCACATCCATTTTTGCCCATATGATATTTAAAAATAGTATATACCAACTTAAGTATAATTATTTATATTTATACCATGATTTTAATAAGTATATCAAAATAACTTTCATTTATAATATATGAGATATATTCAACATTTATGGCCTATAGCAAATAATTATGCCAAAATTTCTTTATAATTCACATGGTCATATTTCATAGGAGAGCAAATTGTGACACAAAAATAATTATCATATAATGTTCATAGCACGTACCATATATGAGATGGTGATTTCTAAAGTGCTTGTCACAATATTTTATTTTTCAAATGCTCTCAAAATTAAGAATCAATAGGATGCAAAGACATAGGGCATAATTCATCTAAGCTCAATTATCCAATAATGATGCTTTTAATTAATGCCCAAATATATGACTAGTGCATAAAATAATAATTTTCACATAATAGTCACTATCACATGAATATGCTGTGTAAATATTAAAATATGAATGAGCAAACCTCATCGGAGTACAGAGTACAGAAATGAACCAGTAGAGTTGTGCCGGTTGAGGAAGACAATCTATAAAAGAGCACTATCGTGCGGATAACGTGTTGTGAATTTAATAATAATAACAATGTATATAATATGTAAGAACAACAGAATGAAGAGAAGAAGAGAGATGGATTTTGTATATATTCATTCGTGTCTTTTACAACGAGAATGAGGATGACATTTATAGAATTGAAGGGAGATTAAATAAATATATCTTTTACAAGATAGGGACAACAATGCAAGCTAGGCAGAATGGCTTGTCACTTGCTCACAGCATCCAACATTACAAGAAGACATGTGTTTTGAAATCTGTAATCTAGCTGATTGAGTAGGAAAAAGAGTATGCATTCTCATGCTTGAGGTCTCGTGCTCCTTCTCCAACATCATCTTTAACTTGGACATTCACTTTCCTTTTAGTTCATAACAGATTTAACATTTGTTCTAGACATAATTGTGAATAAAGCTGTTTGAATTGCCAAGGCATGACGGGTGTATGCACATGATATCAAATTGATGACATTTACATCATAGCATAACCTAATTTTTGTTATATACAGTGATGGAATTAATTAAACCGGGGGTCTGGATTAATTAATCCGAAGAGATAAAAGATAAATAGATGTAATAAATATGTGATTAAAATGATAATAGGAGTATGAATATAGGTACAAATATAGTCACGAGAATTGATATTGTATTAATTGAATATATAACCCTATTACAAAGGTTCAGGACCTACAATAACAGGACCATAAGAAGTAAAGACACAATATAGAACATGCCCTTAACAAGACAATTACTAGGATATTTATGCAAAGGAAATTCCAACCAATTACGACTAAAATCGTGGAGGGCCACGAGACTAAATCCAAGCCCATGTGGTGGGCCGTGAGACTAAGTCACGGCCCATCATTCTGGGCCCGGAGGTAAGCTCCAGGCTTGAGACACTTCTTGGGCTACTCGGGTTATACATTCTCAGACCCGGGTCTCTATTATTATTGGGCCATTTCCAATATATCCATCATTAGTCCCCCACTCTCTAAGTTGCGAGAAGTCGACAACGAGAGAGAGTAAACATTTGACCCAATCGAAGCCGCTTCGAGGCTCCATGCTTCAACGTCAACTTGAATGGAAATATTTTGCTTATTCCAACACCTTTAAAACTTTTAGCCTTGCACTAATCCGTGATCCGAGTCCTCTCCGTTCGAGAGAGAGCTGTCTGGACGACGCATGGTCGTTTATTAGATTATTGCTCGCGTGATTTTGTTTTTTTGTTTTTTTTTTTTGTTTTGTTTTTTTTTTTTTTGTTTTTTTTTTTTTTGTTTTTTTTTTGTTTTTTTTTTTTTTTTTTTTATGTAGTATGTAGTTATTTGGCCAAGGGTACTCTTGGTCCAAAAACTCTTCTGTTGGGGTTGGTACGCGAGGTCGGACCTCGTGCCCCCTTAGGGTAGCCCTTCGACCCTAAGTCGCCGGACTTAGGCCGTTAAGCTCTTCCGTCGGGGTTAATACGCGAGGTCGGACCTCGTGCCCCTTTAGGGTAGCCCTTCGACCCCAAGTCACCGGACTTGTGCCGTTAAGCTCTTCCGTCGGGGTTGGTACGCGAGGTCAGACCTCGTGCCCCCTTAGGGTGATGTTAACGTTTTCGTGCCCGAGCCGGAGGCTTGACCACGGAAAGGTTCTTCCATCAGGTAGCTAGCGAGTACGGATCCCGTGCTGGCCCTTAGGGAATGCATTGAGCGAGCAATATATATGTTTTTTATTTTAACCGGAATTGGCCCGTTGACCGAAACTCGGAGTAATTTTGCAATCGAAAAAATACTCCAAAATAAATTGTTGGTTGGACCAACGTATGTGTAACGAACCAAAAATAGGCTCATATGCCAGGTAGTGAACGGGGCGAGCCCTGTACCACCGCTAAGGAATGCTAAGGTCAGGGTCGACGTGCACGACCGTGACCATGGATTGATTACTTAGCCTAGCGTTAGTCGAGGTCGGACCTCACAACGTCACTATGAGGAACCAATAATAATAATAATAATTAATAATAAACCAGATTGTGTTTCCCCACCCATACTGCATAAGCAAATTCCTTTGATTCTTGCTTCATGATTTCAAAAGCAGTTTGAGCTTAGCTTGGTCCACATCATGTTGCCATGACATAGAGGTTCATGCCACCTTCATGGTTCCCTTGAAGGCATCACTAGCAAAGCTTGTAGGCTTGAGGAATACAAGTGAATTTATTCCCCACACATGGCGGCTCTAAGCCTAATATATTATTGCAAGAAAAGCCATAAATCTTTGGTGAAAGCAATCATTAATTTGAGCCCTGCAAGTGATGCATCACCATATCTCAACCGCCATTTCTCTAATTACAAAGGGGTGGCTATGCTCCGGTCCAATATCCATCTCCAATATACTTATCTGGTAAAAGTGTTTTGCTGCTACTACATCACTTTGAGCATGATAAAACAGGTTCACAGTGAGGTTAAAAACTGCTAGGGAGTTATCACGGTGATCCAAAAAATGCTTGAAGGAGGCTCTAAGCGGTTAGAGTTTCATCAAGAGTTCAAAGAGATCACAATATTCCGGTCACTAGTTCCACTATTCCAGGCCGGATGTGTCTCACGCATCATCGCCTTTGCCCCAGAAATCTCTCACATGCATTCCAAATTGCTGCCATTCTCCCCATAAACAGACCCAATAACGTTGTCAAGAACCACAATCTCTACAGTTGTACTTGTCACGGTGGCAGACATTGCTGCCATTCTGATTTATTCCAACTTGCGGCTGCAATTACGCCGGAGCTTCCCTGGAGAACCCCGCTTCAGTCTAATTGCCTACCCCGCTGCGGGCGCCGTCGTAGCATCTCGCCATCTTTGCGGTGCCGCTTTCGGAGAGCGGTGTAGTTGGCTCCTCTTTCAATTCGGCGGTGGTGTTGTGATATGAATAATGATAATGCTTCATCCGCCTTTTTGCCCAAGCCGTGCACGCTGTGTTTGAAGTAACATAATTGCAGATCCCTGATAGAGAGGTCAAAGCACTCCACTTCACATCTCCTTCATGCGACCCGAAACTCCCGCAACTGCCCAGGCAAAGGGGCGGCAGTTCCGGTTTGACCAACAATAATCCACCCTCCTCCTCCAATCCGCGTAAAAACCTCCCTGCATGCGGGATTAAACTTGAACCGTGACTCCGTGAGAAACCTAACCAATCGCTGTTAGCTTAGAGTGAACCGTGACAAATTCTGTAGGAGCGGAACCAAATACGAAACTGGTGGCCTGGAGACGCACTTCGTTAATTCAGCTTCCGATGCGACCGCGCGAAGAGCTTGGATGATCAAGCCATGGGAGATTGACATTTCTGGCTGGTGGAGTACGTGGGCACGCGGGGGAGTGATCGTAATGGCAATCCGATCCGATAACAGGCCGGGGAAGCTGGCGGCGGAGTTTCCTCACGACGGTCCTCTGGAATCGGCTAACATTTTTTCAATCTGGCCTATCAAACGCTTGATATCGAGATCCCACTGCACTTGTCTCATTGATATGATAGATGTAAATGTAACTGACTTGGCCTGCAGCTTCCTTGTATCCCATGATGGGCGCACACCATTTTGATGTATATATGGGGCATCGATCACTTCCTGAACGGTCACTGGCCGATGGCTTTGGAAGAAAGTGAAACAACCCAGGTCCAGTAGGAAGATTATGCACATATCTGGCTGAGAATGATTGAGTATTAATTTAAAAAAAAAAAAAATCAAACCAACGAGAAACATGTGGTTGCTGCAAATAATAAGCATGCCCCCAGGTATGAATCCCACTGCAAATTCATAACTCAGCAGCCATTTCCATGGTAATGCATGATACGATAAGAATAGATAATACAGGTGCAAATTAAATATTGCCCCTCGTAATTCTGTGAGTCTTGCAGGCCGTTGATCACCGTGGTGATGCCTCATCAAGTTTGAATTGAAATATCTTGCATGCTGGAAAATCTAACAACTGGTAGTGGAAAATGGCCATGCGACTCAGACGCTGTGGAAGAATATAGGCATGGATAGTGCGCATTGCGCTGGAGTGCAAGAAATGGACGAACAATGACAAGATAAGTTCTTGGACAGGGTGATTTGATCCATGTTTTGCGATTGGAAAATAGTTGATCGTGGAAGTAATGCTAGACCAAAAATAGAGAGCACGCTCAAGATGGTACAGCCGCTCTCAACTAGAGAGCCAATGATGGAATTAATTAAACCGGGGGTCCGGATTAATTAACCCGAAGAGATAAAAGATAAATAGATGTAATGAATATGTGATTAAAATGATAATAGGGGTATGAATATAGGTACGAATATAGTCACGGGAATTGATATTGTATTAATTGAATATATAACCATATTACACAGGACCTACAATAACAGGACCATAAGAAGTAAAGACACAATATAGAACATGCCCTTAACAAGACAATTACTAGGATATTTATGCAAAGGAAATTCCAACCAATTACGACTAAAATCGTGGAGGGCCACGGGACTAAATCCAAGCCCATGTGGTGGGCCGTGAGACTAAGTCAAGGCCCATCATTCTGGGCCCGGAGGTAAGCTCCAGGCTTGAGACACTTCTTGGGCTGCTCGGGTTATACATTCTCAGACCCGGGTCTCTATTATTATTGGGCCATTTCCAATATATCCATCATACAGCATATTATCAGTATGACTTTTCTGGCATATAACCTCCCCATTAATATTCTGACGAAGAAAATAGTAGAATGGAGAACACTTGAAAGGGAGGTGGGTACATTATAATCTGAAAAAATATTTTTTCTTTTCAAAATATAAGTTATATTTCTTGCAAGATATAATTAAATCGTCCTTCAAAAATAGCTTACTTCAAATTTATTATTTCGCCCTAAGTTATGTGATTTAGTTGTTCATGTGTGTATATATATATATATATATATATATATATATATATATATATATTGGGTATGTAGAATGATTTATTGGTTGATGTTTTGCCTTGTGATATTGTGAAATTTGAGTTTGGTTGTCTGTTGGTGAGGGAAGAACACTTACACTGTTGGTTCTGTGAGCTATGGCGGTTTAGTAGCGATCTTCACATAATCCATCACAAGGGTCCGCCGTGGTTCACTGGTTTATTGTTATGGCTTACATGCGTTCGGTCTTGAGGTCGAATCCTCTGTTCTACGATTTTGTTTGTGCTTTGGAAAATTGCTTAAAATGGGATTTGAACCTCTAACCTCTTGATAATTAATTAGAACCCCTTCTACTTGCGCTACTTCAAGCTTTGAGAAATTATCTTCAAGTATATATTATAATATTTGGGCTTGAAGGAATGCAATTTACTGAACAACATGCTTCAAATCTATCTCTATATATATATATATATATATATATATATATATATATCACATTGAACTCTTAAGAACAAACAATCATGCTAGTTGCAAAAAGACATGCTCCGTACATTTCTACCATCAAAATAAGCTTCAAATTCCATTGGACATACAACACGTTCTACTCATGCTTTTCTAATAATTCTTATTCACAAAGTGATCATGCTTCTCTATTCATTACATAAATAGCATAAGGAAAATATCACACAACCATTCTCAAAGGCAGTGAACACAAATCATACTATTGTGAAGCAATTTCATCACAAAAAATCACCAGAACATGCTCATTTTTAATCCAAAATCAACGAAATCATAAAAAAAAAAACGTGCGTCAAGACTAGTACTGTCAAAATGGGTCGAAGCCCGCGGGTTGGCCCGCACCCGCCCTGCGGTGGGACGGGTTAAGGTCATGAAAAAATAGACCCGTGAAAATGCGGGCCTAACAAGGCGGGCCAAAATTAACCCGCAACCCGCGCGGGTTAGCCCGCACGGGCTGCGGCCCGGCCCGCGGGCTAAACCTATTACAAAATTAAAAAAATAAAAAAATAAATATACGTTACACAGCAAGGCAGAATTCTGCCTTGCTGTGTAACATTATATATATATATATATATATATATATATATATATATATATATATATATATATATATATGAGATTAATATTTTTAAAATATTAATTTTAAAATTTTTTAAACACTAAAAAAAAGTTCGTGAGTCAGCCAGCGGTTTTAACATGTTTATTAGTTTATGTACTATTTATTATTATTATTTTTTAATTTAAGTGATGACTCGCGGGCCAACCCGCAAAGCCCGCAAGCCCGCATGGGGCGGGCTTGGGCTGTGTAGTTTTAAGCCCGCGGGTTTCGCGGGCCGGCCCGCAAAAGCCATCCAAATAAAAAGTCCGCATTGGGGCGGGCCTAATGGGGCGGGCTGGCCCGCATTGACACCCCTAGTCAAGACGGCCCCGAGGTACTGAGCCACAAGGACCCGTGACACCTGGCCCGAAACGACACGTAGCTGAGACACAAGGGCCCGACCACTGCACTGGAGCAACTCACGGTCCAAGGGGTTATACACCTTATAGATCAAAAGTTTTTAGTAAAATCTTTCTAGGGATACATAGTATTTCCCAAAATATACAATGCTAATAATTAAGAAATTTTAGAGTAATTCTTCTTCTTCTTCTTCTTCTTCTTCTTCTTGTTGTTGTTGTTGTTGTTGTTGTTGTTGTTGTTAAATAATAAGTAAATTTATGTCGAAACTATAATGTAATACAGTTGTTATTTGGATATTTTGAATATAGACTTGTATCACTATAACATATTGAATAACTCTCAAATTTTATTTAATCATGCAATGTTAACCTTCATAAGCTCACATCCAACAAATTTCATCAAAATAAACGTACACAACATAGTTAAATAAAGGATTAAGGGTCAAATAGGCCATCGAACTGCACACGATACAACACTTAGGCCACTGAACCTAAAAAACCAACAATTAGGTCCCTAAACTAATCAATTTCAAACAATTCTTTCAATTTGAAGGTTTCCAACAGGTGAACAGGTCATCTCCCAAATTAATTATTTTTTTAAAAAATAAATTTTAAAAATTAATTATTTTTAAATTAAATTAAAAAAAAAACTGGAATCCAGCCGGAAGACGACCGTCTCCGGCTGGTTTCTTCGTCTCCATGGCCAGAGATGAAGAAACTCTTCGTCTCCGGCAGTGGAGACGAAGAAGCCATGGAGACGAAGAATGTTTCGTTCTCATGGCTGGAGACAAAGAAACTCTTCGTCTCCACTGCCGGAGATTAAGAGTTTCTTCGTCTCCGGCCATGGAAAAGAAGAAACTCTTCGTCTCCGGGCGTGGAGACGAAGAAACCGGCCGGAGACAGTAGTCTCCGGCCGGAACCCGTTTTTTTTTTTTTTTTTTTTTTTTTTTTTTTTTTAAATAATTAATTTTTAAAATTTAAATTTTAAAAAATAATTAATTTGAAATGATGACCTGTTGGAAACCTTCAAATTGAAAGAATTGTTTGAAATTGATTAGTTTAGGGACCTAATTGTTGGTTTTTAAAATTTAGTGGCCTAATTGTTTTATCGTGTGCAGTTCGATGGCCTATTTGACCCTTATTCCTTAAATATAATAAATAAAAAAAAAATCTAGTCCGCCTGGACAGCTCAATTGGTTATAGAGGTGAAGTTTGAAAACAATGACTTGGGATCTTGTTTGTTGGGGAAAAATTTGCTTGCGTCCAAAATTAGATGGGGTATAGTTCTAAATTTTTCTAACTAAATAGCCCGTAAAAGAAGATGAGTGACGCGTGCAAACAATTATTGTTTGTTAATTGGGTATTTATATATCAATTTGATGTGTCATTTTTTTTATATGTAAATTCAAAGTTTTTTTTTTTAATAAAAAAAAACAAACAAAATCATATTAGTATAGATTATTTTATATCACATTAAGCATTATGTTTTAAAATGCTACAATTTGAATTAATAATTAATTGGATTTTAAATTTATGGTTACAAATGCAGATAATGTGACATCCAATTGTGTTGAGATTCGATCGCATATTGTATGAGTTTTTCTATTGTCAACAATTGTTTTATATATATATATATATATATATATATATATATATATATATATATATATATATATATATATATATATATACTTTATTCTTTGTCCGTGTATCGCACGGGTAAAATTCTAGTGTTTCTTAAAGTCCAAAATTGACAATATGTAACCAATTTTTATTGAATAAGGTCCAAATTGACCACTGAACGTAATATGAAAATGCAACTAGGTCACTGAACGATAAAAAAGTGCAATTAGACCACTGAACACTCCAAATATATGCAATTTCATCTGATACTAGGTTACTATCCATTTCATCAGGTTGGCTGCTTACGTGGATGGTGAATTGATACTTTAAAATAATTTTAAATAATTAACTTTAAAAAAAAAAAAAAGCTAGGGTGAAATGGATGATTTTTAATAATTAACTTTAAAAATAAAAATTAAAAAATAAAAAACGCTGGGGTAAAATGGATAATTTTTAATAATTAACTTTAC
Organism: Ipomoea nil; assembly: GCF_001879475.1. NCBI lineage: Eukaryota > Viridiplantae > Streptophyta > Magnoliopsida > Solanales > Convolvulaceae > Ipomoea > Ipomoea nil. The sequence goes on from NW_017616997.1 coordinate 26,555, forward strand.
AAATAAAAAATAAAAAATAAAATAAAAATGCTGGGATGAAATGGATAATTTTTAATAATTAACTTTAAAATAAAAATTTAAAAAAAAAACGTTGGGTGAAATGGATCGATCCCACTTCGCAGTTCACCTCCTCATCTTACCTTAATTTGAGGTGAAGAATCGCGAATTGGGATAAATCTTAGGGCTTAAATCCATTTATTCATGTTCAACTTGGGATCTTAATTTGAAAATAATAAAAATATCCTTAATAATTTTATATTTGACATGTCTTAAACGAAAGGGTGACCGGCGTGATGAATTTTGATACTAACACAATATTCATGGATGAAAATTGATACTAAAATAATAGTCGTGGAAACATGTGGATCAAAATTGTCATTTTACTAATACTCATGTGACCAAAATTAATATTTGCTCAAAAATAAAATATTGATATTTATTACAAGAATTGAACTCTTAAACTTTCAACCAAAATAACGCTATTGAAACCAATTCAACTACACTAATGACACTTGTTTAATTATATCTATTTATTTAACTTATTTACAAACATTATATATTTACTAGTATTTTATATGTGCGGTGCACAAAAATATATGTCTACTATTAATATTCAATATTAAAAATAATATATAGTATATAATTTTTTTAAATTCATGGTTGTAGAATTTCATATTATATTAAAAGTATAGTTGATAATTTGAGTAATAAATACAAATTAAAATCTAATTATCTAAACATACATTATGTATAAGTATACATGAAATTTGTTCAAGAAATTTATTGTGTTTCAACAGTTGAAGTACATGCATACATACTTTATGAAATTGTGTTTGAACAGTAGAAGTTAATGCTTATGAGGCATTCCTCTTTGTGGCACGGCCGAATTTTGGATTGTGCAAGCTGGACTAGACCCCAAAAGGCTCAAATTTTAGAGAGATCTCAAATTTTAGAAGTCAAATGTTTAATTTTTACCTAGTTAGTTTAGAAATAAAAACTATAAATTTTGAATTAAATTTAAAAGGCTCTATGAAAGAAATAGTAAGAAATGTATGTTTATTGTATTTTAACTTAGAGATCAGAGGTTCAAAACTTGCATGCTGCTCCAACTTTGAACATCTGCGCGCACAAAACCGGCCCTGCCTTGTGGTCATGCATAGCCAAGCCAGAGATAATAGCAGTCCAAGTCTTTAATTCACATCTTTAGTTGGACCCAGATTTTCAAATGGCCTCATTCCAAATCGCATGTATCTCAAAGATCTCTCCGTCAAGGTCAACAGTCTCCTTAAGCCCTTTGATCCTCCTACCGATGATGCCAAAAAGGGGGAAAAAGATACAAGAAAGATGATGACGATGAAGATGAAAGAAGAGGAGAAGGAACATTCGACAACAGACAAGACAGCAGATACAAGACACCTCCCCCTCCATCGATGTCTCGTCAAGAACCTCCCTCAAAGTCTCGGCAAACAACCCCATCCAAGTCTCGTTAACACTCCATAAGACCCTGTCCGTCCTACGGATCTAGATCTGCTTATTCATTTGCAGGACGAACTCACAGAGAAAAGATAAATCTTCGCAATAAGTTGATGAGGGATAACACTGTGACAATGGATGGCTCTGGAACTTTCGTTCAGTTCAAAGGATACGCGAGAGGAAGCGGGAAAAGATTCGAAGGTTGTAACTTGCCAATTTGGATGAAGAAGAAAGATAATACAATGAGACAAGACTATCAAAGAAGAGAGAATGAGAATATAAGAAAAGAAAATGAATCACTTTGGCTTGAACAGGAAGAAGCCAGAAACTTAAGAGAACAAGAACTCACGCGCTTTCAAGAAACGCAAGAAAAGATAAAGGATGTTACGTCAATTGAAAGGGATGCAGATACAAGTGTCAAATACGATGTCATGTTCAAGATACACAGAGAATCCGACAAAAGTTATGTGGAAGGAATGAACTCCATCGAGCTCGTGACATGGTGGAACCTCGGTATTGTACCAGGATGAAACATCTTAGAGGCTTATAAGAATTACACGAACTACAACTTTGGAGAGAAATATGAAGATCTGGTCCAAGAAAATCCAATCTGAGAAGTCAGAGACTCAATCAACAACGAGCTAGACATCGACAAAATGCTCAAGCAGCAAAAGGAACGCGATAATAAGGAACGAGAGGAAGCACGACAGGTGAAATTAAATCTTCTGAACATGTAATGACCCTTTTTAATTTCAGCATCTTTCTTTTTGTAATTTGTTTACTCTAAATGAAAGTTCACTTTCTTTTGCAATCTATCTTGAGTACATTCTTGTTTAAAATTTTCAGTATGTCTTAATAGATCTTCATGTAAACTCATCTGTTGGGTTGTTTTGTAATAAAAACTCCTTTAAAGGATATCCTTCAGCCTTGTAGAAAGAGTATAAGTTTTGGCATCATCAAAAAGGGGGAAATTGTTAGGAACAAGTGTAATTAGATTTTGATGATACCAAACTCACTAAGATTGTAGACCCCTATTTTTCTTTTTGTAGATAGGATTTCTATTACAATCGAAAGTTGTTGTAACTCAACAAATGAAATCTTGTTGAGGTTAGCAAAATAGGTCTACCTGAAGACATGAAGATAGGAAGAAGGACAAAAGATTGCTAAAGATGAAAGATGTAAGGACGATCTTTCAGATGAACCATCATTTGACAAAGAGGATCTCTCGTCAAAGAGAAAGGTCGAAAGATAAGGTCAATCTTTCAAAGAACCTCTCTGAGAAAACAAGTCAAGACAGACTTGTAAAGACAACCTTCATTTAGTGAAACAATGAGAAGGTTGTCTATAACTCAAGATGGGCAAATCATTCGGACAAAAGGTGTCCTAGGAATGTCTTTCACAAAAGACAAGGAGCATTAAAAGACTTGTACCATCTTGACAGAGAACAAGGACAAAAGTCGATCATGATGCTTTTCGCTCCAACGGCTACACAGTACAAGTGATTTAAATGCTCAGTGCCTACTAGTCTTTACACACTGGTCAATAGGTTTGAAATCTTAATCTCCCTCCAACGGATGAATTTTTCATCCCTATAAATACCTGTCTTCACCATTGAAGAAGGGACTGGTTATTCAACTCTTGCTATCCAAAGAAAAGCTCTTCAAAGTTCAAACAGTTGCATCTCTTAAAGCTTTTCATAACCAGTGTTTTGTGAAGTTTTCAAAGGATCATTCATCTTCCATACTTCACAATTTGAAGAAGTCTTGCATATTTTCAAGTGAAGATTCATCTAGATATCAAGACAAGACTTCAACCTGTTGGAGAAACACAAGATTATCTTTGCAACATCTCAACTCTTAGGAAGAAGTTGATAGATGCGGAGTAAACTCGATGAGTTGAAAACCTAACAAGTGGCTGTCCGGCTTAGTGATCAAGGAAGCCAGCTTGAAGTAGTTTGTACTAGGAGTAATAGTGCAAACCCTTTCACGAATTGTGAAAGAAGAGTGGAGTAGGCTTAGTTAACAGCTGAACCACTATAAAAATCTCAATCTCCATATCTCTTTAAATATTGCACTTTATCTTTCGTGCATTGCATGCCATTTCGACTAAACATTACCTTCCAACGAAAGTGTGCAAAGTAAAACTAAAAGACGAAACCTTATTCCGCTGTGCATCACTCTGATTATACATATATACATACAAAGATTATATATGGAGTGGGGGTGGGGGTGGGATGAGGGGGCAGCTGCCCCCGGCCCCTTTTGGCTCCGTCTTTGAATAGAAATAAAGAATTGGTTTAACCAATGAATAGTAAGTATGACAGATAAAATAGAAGAGGAAGTATTTAATAAGATGATATGATCAATAAGTCCCAAACTCACAACAAAAGATCCCATTGTAAGCAGCTACTTACGAATCGGTCTCATTTTAATAATAATTATTATTACTACTACAATAAATTTAGCAATGGATGAAATAACTATCCCTTACATATCAGTGTTTATCAGTGAAAGTTTGTTTATAAATTAAATACGTACAAATTCTAGTAATTTATTTATGGATTTTCTGTGTAGTGTATAATTTTATCAAGGCCTTATTGATGGAAAAGAATCCAAATATTAACACTTTGTAGCAATTATATCCAAGCCTTTAAAAAATTATAATGTATGAAAATATATGCTATAATAAGGGGTCAAAGTACCTATGAAGTTCTTGTACTATCGTGTTTTGTTCAATTTAGTCATTGTACCTTTATTCTGTTCAATTTAGTTTTTCTATTTTTAAAAATGGTGAAACTAAATACAATTGTCCAAATCTTAATAGTAACATGGTTGTAATTATTTATTTTGGATATACTAATTTAATATATTGGTGCTACAAATAATTAATTTTAAATATTTATAAAGTAATATATGAGTAGGAATGATGGGGAATATACCCCGGGTTCAGACTCCCGTACGCTCCGTGCTCCTACTTGAATCGGGTCAAACGGTTCGGGTCAAGGTCAACCCGCCAACCCTTGACCCTATAAATAGGGTCTTAGCCCTCCAAGTTATGGGTCCTTTTCCTCTTTCCACTAGACACACTCTCTCTCTCTAAAGTGTACCTCCCTCTCCCCTCTCTCTACAACACACAAGAACATTATAAATAAAAGAGGATCCTTTGAGCTATTTCTTCTTGTCTACTCTACATTATTCATACATACAATATACCATCTACGTACACAGGAATTAACAGTATCAAGGAATATAAATATCGTCAACACCACTTAAGCTAAGTTAACGGTAAATTAACACCGTTAACTATTGTCCTTAATTGCACCACTTTTGAAAGTACACAGACTAAATTGAAAAAAAATAAAAATATAAGGACTAAATTGAACAAAACACTATAGGACAGGGATCTCGGAGATATATTGACCATAATAAGGTACAATTGTCAACAAATACAAAATTTATATTTTTCATCACAAAAATTTAAACATTTGAATATAATTACTACCCATCTTAAAGGTTTGGATTTTTTCACGCCTTTTATATATTATGCTTGTTTCAAGCTTAATTTATAAATTATATATATGAAATATGAATTATAAGTTCTTTTAGTTCTCACTACACAATACTATATTTAGAGCAAATTGTTTGGACCAACCAGTCACAAGCAGATTATTCAACACTTTTTTTGTTTCTTCCTTTTTTTTTTTTTTTGTTTGTTTGTTTCATACCGTAAACTTTTCTTGCTTAACGAGTTGATGACTTGTTCAACTTCTTATTATACCTTCCCAGTCAAACTCCAGAAGGTCAGCCTATATGCTTCAGTTCGTGGTTTGAAGCTGCGTATATATATGCCTAATCCTCTTCCCATTTTATCATCACCACCTTCATCTCAACCCGGTGAACCGTTGGTGCCCGGAAGCCGGTTTCCCCTCCGGGCACCAACGGCGCCGTTAACTCGGCTACTCTCGGCGGGAAGAACTTTGCAGCTACACCGACGCCGGAAGTTTAAGGAAACATGTTTTGTTACCGTCTCTGTGGAAGCCGGTGACCCCTCGGACGCCGAACCCCGACACCAACTCCGCTCTTGCCGGAGCAAAGAACTTTGCTGCTGGGTTGCTTCGTTCCCTGAAATGACGGCCGGTTAATCCGCCGTCGAGCAACCCCGGCCACAACTCGATCGGGACAGTGAAGGAACAGAACTACGCAGCTGCAAAAATGTCTGCTCATCAATACAACAATTATCTCTCTATTGATGATTAAATACTAACATACTGATCATTCGTTCATTCTTTATTAATTTATATTGTAGAATTATCTTCTATTCGTTCATTCTTTATTAATTTATTATTAATTTTTTTGAAGCCAATTTTTTCATAGTATAGAAATAAATTATTTGATCAGTGTACTCAACACCCATCAATAAAAGAGTAATGATCTGATTTCACGAGGAGGTGTCTCAACGTAACAAAATCCAAACCACATTCTCACATGCATGATCACAAAATTTAATTTTATTTAATTAATATGCTTAATTTTTATGCACAATTCATCTGAGTCTAATAAAGACAATTTCTGTAAAATTAGATAAGAATAAACTTACCAAGACTATGTGGTTTAATAGTACTTGGGGTTGGACTTCCATTTGGAAAGGTTGTGAGTTTGAGCCTCAGATGATGCGTTATTGGGTCTTTGTGTTTCACTAGGTTAAGAGAGTATATAAACAGATACTACATTGTAATAGAACCAGTAGCATTCAAAAAAAGAGACCATGCATGACATTAAAATATAAATTTTGTTTTTTTTTTGAAAGTTACTGGCTCTATCACATTGTAGTACTTGTAGTATCTGTTCATATACTTTCTCAACCTACTGAAACACAAAGAACCAATACACCTCCACTGAGCCTCGAACTTATAATCTTCCAAATGAAAGTCCAACCCGGGTACCATTAGACCACATAGTCCGGGTACAATTGAACCTCTTAATTTAACAATAAAATAAAATAAAAACGTCAAATGAAGTATCCTAAACTGGCAATATAATGCAATTAGGCGTTATTATTACTTATTTAATAGGTTAGTATTGATGTTACGCTAATTAGGTTAACACATGGCATGTTATGCTTATATGGATTCTATGTATGTGTATTATTATTTTACTTTTTATTTTAACATTTATTAATTTTTTTAAAACAAAATTATTTTTATTTGGAAAAAAATGTCAAATTCACCTTCTAAGTCAACCGAATAATGTAATTAGGCCCCTAAGTAAAAAAAAAAAAAAAAAAAAAAAAAAAAAAAAAAAAAAAAACTCCAATCAAACCACCTAAACCAATAAAATCATTCAATTGAGTCCAACTCAACCTGTTTAGCCGGTTAGTACTTCTCAGGTTTTGGCACGTGTTTTTTAAAAAAATTGTTAAAAAAAACCTTTTTATGTTTTTTAAAAGTTTTAAGCTTCTGGGTCTTATGTTGCAGAAGAAAATGATTGTTGTGTTGGTGTTTACCTCAATCCCTATTGCCATTCTGTGGTGTAATACAAAGAGAATAATGATTGTTTGCGACCAGGATATGAAAATCTCCATGGCGATGAGCTGCATTTGGTGTAATTTCAACGTCGTTGGTTCGCTAGTCGTCTATGTTGCAGTGTCTTAAAGGCTACCAAATTAAATCTTTAATAAATTTAGCAATTGGTGTGACCGTGAGGAACGTTTGGGCTTCGATTTTCACCCAACAGCGATTCTTTTCCGATTGTGCTCGCCGGAATACCCATGGCTATCCGTGAAGGAAATAGCCGGAGAGCTGCCAGTTGTCTTCCACGCGCAGTGACTGTATTTTTAAAAAAATCAAATAAAAAAATAAAATGCTTTTTTTTGTTTAAAGAGAAAGACACGTGTCAAAACCTGAAAAGTACTAACTGGCTAAACATGTTGATTTGAACTCAATTGAATGGTTTTCTGGATTTAAGGGGTTTGATTGAAACTGTTTTTCTTTTTTTACTTAGGAGGTCTACTTATACTATCCAGTTGACTTAGGTGGTCAATTTGACACTTTTTTCTTTATATTTTTATTTTTTTTTAAAAAAAATTATTTTTAAAAACAGCCATTGACTGTCGTCTATTTTCACTAATGAACAACCGGTGTAACTATTTGTTAACGGACTAAACAACCATAGTTGTCCAGATTTGGACCACGTAACATGATTGATGTACAAATCTAATGAAGGTGGCCGTTGTGGTTGTCTTCATCTCAGAGGAACAAAGGCGACCATTACGAACTGGCTATCCGTCAACGAAAATAGTCATAGGCCATCAACATGATGGTCAGTGGTTGTACTCTAATTTTTTTTTTTAAAAAATCAAAATAAAAATTTTAAAATAAAAAAATAATTATATATATAGGATCCACGTATATAAACATAAAGTACTACGGCTCTGTTTGGCAAACCTAGCTGAAAAGCTATAAGCTAGGAGCTGATAGCTGAAAAGGAGCTGAAAGCTGAAAAGCTATAAGCTCGGAGCTGAAAATTGAAGAGCTGTTAAGCTAGCTGTTATGATTGAAAGTGTTTGGTAAAATTAGCTTTTTGATAAGCTGATAAATGTAAAAAGACTAAAAAGGACATCTTCATAAAATTTAAATTAGTTTGTTTACATATTAAAATTTAACATTTCATCTTCCAAAAAAAGTAAACACTTTTTAAAATAAAACTATTAGCATGATCATGATATAGCATCCCATAATGAAGTAGCAATATTGTTGCGAATCTCCTTCACCTCCATAGAGGTGCGGCTTAAATTTTCGTTGATGAAAATATTACTACTTGAATCTTGAAGTTCATTGGGCGGTATGTAATTTGGATGCTGCTCAAGCACATTAAACATCATGTCATCTTGTGAATTCTTCCGAATATAATTATGTAGTGCAAATGTGGCCATAATAACATCAATTTGGGTCTCCTCACTAAACTGCGGCATTTTAGCAAGCATTTCCATCTCTTATTCAATACTCCAAATGACCTCTCAATACAACTTCGAAGAGAAGAATGTGCACAATTGAATGCTTCTTGAGCATTAGTTGGCGGCTCTTGTTCAATTTGAGATTGAAGCCATATTGCTAATTTTAAAATAACATTAATAATAATAATAATAATAATAATAATAATAATAATAATAATAATAATAATAATAATAAGCTAAAGTTTAATTTCAACATAATTGTTTAGCAAGAAACAAGACTAAGGAAGGGATTGACGTGAAAGTTGGGATAGGGGAAGAGAAAGGGTTTTAATTCATAAGGTTAAAATATGTCATTACTTTAAAATAATAAGGGTAAAGATGGAAAATAAGTTAGGAAGCTAGTAGCTTATTTTGAAACGCTACCTAAAGTAGCGTTCCAAAATAAGCTCTTATTTTAAGCTAGGAGCTTATTTTGAGAACATTACCAAACAAAGCTTATAGCTTATTAGTAGCTTAAAATAAGCTATAAGCTCCTAGCTTAGCGTTGCCAAACAGAGCCTACATGTTAACTTACTTATTAGGGTCACACCAGCAATAAACTACTAACTAAGTAATAATAGACCTTAATTGCACTGGTTTACATATTTAGAGAGCTTTATTAAAGTTTTCAAAAAAAAAAAAAAAAACAACAAAAAAGCTTTATAAAACTTTTTTTTTTTTTCAATTAACGAACCTCATTATACTATTTCTTAATTAATAGATAATTAATAGGTAGTGTAATTGGTGGTGAGGGGTTATGGATAATAATAATAATTGGGTAATAAGTAAGATAATTAATGGGGTAATAACTTGGACAATGCTATTTTGGGCAAATTGTGTGGACCCAGCCATATTCAATTTTGAGTGATTCAACACTTTTTTTTTTCAGTTTTATTGTTTTCTATCGACGTACCGCAACTCTTCTACCATAACGAGTTTGTGAGATGATGACCCGTTCAAGTTCAAAGTTCAAACGGTCAACCACTCAGCTATACATATATAAGCGCCTCCTTGATCTTTGTAGCTTTATTCATCGTCACTAATCTCTCATCTATCATCCTAAAATTCTTTATTTTTGTTCTAGCCTAAAAACCATGAGACAAGATCAATCGAAGAGACAATGACACGTCAACCTAGTACTGTTTTAGCTTTTGTTTCCGTACTTCTGCTCACCATCAAACCTCTTGAAGCTAGTAGATTGGTTCCTCCTCCGGGCCCCAACCCCGGCACCAACAACGCCGTTAACTCGGTAACTCTCGACGACAAGAGCTTTGCAGTTACATCCAAGAATGGACGTTTAAGGAAACTTCTTTCATCACCGTCTCCGTGGAGCAATGAACTTTGAGGCTGGGTTGCTCCCGACAAAGGCGTTTAAGTAATCTATTTTTATGAATGATTTAATTAATATAGTATACAAGTTTATGTTATACGTCATCCTATTTAAATTAATTTAGAAAAACTTAAAGATGATCTAGTTAGCTAAAAAAAATTAAAATTAAAAAAATATTTGTAAATGATCTTGTAATCCACTAGCATGAAGTGACTCATGGGATGTCATGAGTTTAATCACTGGTCAGTTGGTTTAGAAAGTAATTACGAACTCGATCAAATATATTTTTTGGGTCTGCTTCTGTGTTTAGTTATCACGCAAGAACGTGACATAGCCTCCATCCTTGCGGAATGACATTTTTACCCGGAAACACACCACCTCATTTCCTACATCAATAGTTTGTGAAGCTAAGGTGATGGTTACAACACTCATTAAAGAGCTAAAAAGCAATAATAGTTTGAATGTTCTTTATTATATACGCAAACCAAAACAAATGTGAAGTAAAAGGACAATTTGCATATTCAATGGCATAACGTGCAAATCATTAAGGATGACAAAATACCCGTATACTAGCTCCCCATTGCTACATCAGGGATCTTTGATTGAACCATCACAATAGGGCCAAAAAAAAAAAAAAACAGTTATAAAGTTTCTAAAACTCTCCACAAATAAACATATAGCATGCAAATTATTGATTCATTTATAAGTAATTAGTAAATATATATATAAAAAAATTTATTGCCATACATAAAATTATCATTAAGTAAATTTAGACTTTTTGTCACAAAAAAAATGATCAATAGTGTTTTCAAGACATTAATCTAGTAGATGAGAAGTACCATTTAAGACTTACTTTTCAAAAAATACTAAAGTTTGATTCCTAAGAACAAAATGAAAAAGGACAATAACATCTATGTTTTTTTTTCTTTTATATTGTATCGATTGTCTAGCAATTATTATGGTGATATTTTTTTATTTACAATAACTTTATCTTTCTCTTTCCTGTAATCTTGATAATAAGTTTATATATTCATTTTTTTTTGTCTAAAAGAGAATTGTGGTATTGATGACCTTTTATAGTAAATAACATAATTATTTAAAAAATTACTAATTTAGCTCTGATGCAATTACACCATGTTTAGTATTTTTGGTGTCCAAGTAAGCATACTCAAGATGATCGGGTAACGGTTTCAACTCACTATTTTTACTCACGTTTATGCCACCCAAATTTTCAGTGTATCATCTGTTTGCCGAATCCTCCCCTACACGGATTACCAATTTTCCACTGCCCATGTCAATTAAGGCCCTCGCAGTAGCGAGAGACGGACTTCCTAGAATCAGCGGTACCTTGACGTCGGAGTCCATGTCCAAAATGACAAAATCTACCTGAAATATAAACTTGTCAACTCGCACTAGCATGTCCTCAACAACTCCTCTTGGGTACTTAGTTGATCCGTCTGCTAGTTGAATGAAAATCCGTGTAGGTTTCATTGCTCCCAGCTTCAATTTATTGTAGAGTCCATAAGGCATCAAGTTGATACTTGCTCCTAGATCTGCTAAGGCTTTGCTAAACTTAGAATCACCAATATTGCATGGTATTGTAAAGCTGCGCGGATCTTTAAGCTTCCGCGGCATTTCCTTATGCAGCAGAGCTGAGCATTCTTCTCCCAAGACTATGGTGGCAGTTTCATCTAGGCGTTTCTTATTTGATAACAACTCTTTTAGGAATTTAGCGGAGCGAGGCATTTCTCCCAGAGCATCCACGAATGGCATATCAATGTTCAACTGCCGCAACATTTGAAGAAACTTCCTGTATTTGGCGTTATCAATCTCACTTCGATACCTTTGAGGAAATGGAACCCTTGGGTTTTGGGGAATGGGTGTTTTAGTTGCAATCTCTTTACCTTTTCGAGAAGGTTAGGTAATTGGAGATTGGGTAGTTGGTACCAATATAGGCTCATCCTCTCCCTTATCGTCCTTTGGTTCTGGGTGCTCTTCTTCGTTAGGAGGGTTTACATTTTTCGAGGTGCAAGGAATATCATCCCTTGAGGGGGTACTAGTATTACTTTCTTTTTGAAGTGCTTTCCCGCTCCTCAAGGTGATTGCTTGGACTTCCCTCTTATTTCTCTCATTCACTTCTTCAATTAACCAAGCCAATGTTTCTTCCATTTTCCTAAGTGGTTGCAAGGTCTCTTCACGGTACACTGCTAACTCTTCTTTCAATTCCTGTTTAATTTATGCCTTAAGTGCAACCGCGTTGTGTTTAGATTCTAACATAAGCTCGTTCATTCTCCTTTCAAAGCGATCATATTCTTCATGGAATGTAGAAGGGGTTTGGAGAGCATAGCACTGTTCGTACAAGTGGTCGTACTCATTTGCGTAAGCATCTGGACAATTTCCGTATTCCCAGGATGGGGGTGGGGGAAATTAGTTTTCGGAAGGATAATATGATGGTACAAAAGCATATGTGGCCTGAACTCTTTCTAGCTGATATTCAGGTGGGGGTAGTTATGAGAAAGGGTAGGGTAGGATTGAAGAATTGGAGGGTAGTGCTCGTGTGGAGCAAGGTTCTTATAAGGTTCACCATACCCGCGGTATGGTAGTCTGTGAGAGTACATATTTTTTTCTTCTTTTCTAAACACAACTAAAAGAACTTATGAAAAAGAATACAGCACTTCACAAAACAAAAAACACAAGCAAAATTAGGAAAAAGAAATTTCAGAAAGGAAAGAAAAAAAAAAACAAAATAAAACAAACTTAAATCTCTCGCAAAGGTTTCTCTCAAATCAACTCGCAAAACACTTCAGTCAACACCGTTTGCTATCCCCGACAATGACACCATTTTGACAAGCCCGCTTTGCTTTACGTTTGTGGTTCTTGATTAAGCGTAGTCAAAAGTGTGTAGTTGTATGGATAGGAATGGGATGATATGATTTGATTGATCGGGGAGTTAGAACCACCCCAAGTGTCGTTCACTTGAGGATGACAACTTGGAGTTCGTGGAGGTTTACAGGTTGTTTAACAAGATTCTAAACAATAGACTTATACTAAATGAGTTTGGAAATATGAAGAAATGATAGTAAAAATGTAAGCAATTGCAACGGTAATCTGTGGGTTTATCAAAGGATAAAGAGGAGGTCGGGTGGTGTGCTCAACACTAATATGTGCTAGTGTACGATGAAGGGGTTCAAGGAAATGGAATTACTCAACTCAAGAGGACCTACGCCGAGTCGAGGCAACACGCCTACACCTCTAGGCAACAATTACTTGGCCTATGAATTTTGTCAAACACCTAACCTACGGTCCTTCCCGGACCTCCCCCTCTCGGATCGAAGGGCGGGAAAAATGGTCGGCAAAGACTCTGGATAGCCACGATCTCTCGTCGACTATCCTCTCTCAAACCCTCTCACCTCTTGTGGCCATCAAAAGATAAGAAGCAATACAAAACCAAACATAACAAGAGCAAATAAGCAATTTCCGAATCCTAGATCCCTAGGAATTATAAATCCTAACACATAACGACGAATCACACGCCCAACCTCACAACTACGTAGTTATGCATCAAAGATCTAACAAATCCAATAGAGTAAATCAATTTGTAAAAATCCACAAATCTAAGCTCAAAATATCAATAATCAAAAGAGTAAAGAATTGTTACCACAAAGATCTACTCAATCGAATCCGATTTGCAACCTTGATGTAGAAAAACTCCACAAATCTTCAAAAGATTTAAAACCCTAATAATCTAGAAGTGTTTTTCTCTCCCTAAACTGAATTTGGAATTTTAGAAAATGAATTGCACCCCATTTCCAATTTGTCCGTTGCTAGCTATATACTTCGAATTCCCATTCACGCTTGGCGTCACGCCGTGACGCTGGCGTGAATGGGAAATAAACTCTTCCCGCGTCTGCTTTTCTTCGGAGCCTTGGTTCCGAATTACACTAGCTCTCACGCCATGAGCCTTTGCGTGAATGGGAAATAATGCTTCTTCTCCGCGCTTCAGTTCTCACACCACCCTCACGCCGTGAGGCTCGCGTGAATCGGGAAATAATTCCCATTTGTCTCTTCCTTCACGTGCGTGAGTGCTTCCTTTGATGCGCTCTTTTCCTCGCCTTGCTCTTTCTGGTCCGTTCTTGCTGGTTTTCTGTTAAAAATGCCTAGAAATCATAGAAAGTTTAATTAGTGTGGTGTTCTTGTGTCAAGCTATGCTTTCAAGGTAAATTTGTCTTAAAACATATTGTTTAGGAATTAAAAATAGTGCCAAACACTCCTAATAAGCTCCTAAAAACTAGCATATTTTGAGGTTTATCACTTAGGTTTCGAGATCTTGGATATAAAAATATAATTCATTTAGCTCTGATACAAAGTGGTAATGATGACGAGCTTTACTAGTCGGGTGAGGAATTTCCTGATTGAGCAAAAAGCCTATGTTATTCTTTGCCCTTTTCTAGTTGCAGCATATTGCTTTGAGAACTATCAATTAATATGCTGCTGCTGCTAACTAAAGCCTCAACCAAAGGAGTGAAAGCAATCGGAAACTTATTTTCAACAGTAATAGCAGCAGGTGATTGCAAAAGCAATGATATTAATTAGTACAATTAAATCGAGTTTAAACATATATAGTTAAAATGATAAGACCTAACTAGCTCATATATATTACTACTGAAATTGCACCGTGACACTTGAAAAATAAAAACAATGTGTTTTTACTCGTTAATTAAGTTATGCACCAGTTTCATTAATCAATTAGACTTGTTTAAGCAAGCATAAATAATAACTGCAGAAAGCATAAAGTAAATTAAAAACACAAAGAAATTGTTACGCAGTTCGGAGCTCCTTCTCCTACGTCTGCGGGGCAACCCACGTCTGCCCAATCCACTATAGATGTTCACCAAAAGGAGTATTACAAGAGGTAAATGAAGACGGCCTCCAGCCTTTACCACTACCACTCTTTCTAACACCTATCCAGGACTGACACACCAATACCCGAACAATTTCCACAAGTTGCTTCAGCAGTACCACGAACTGATCATGTAGTACAGATTAAAAACTCTTAAGAATTAAATAATAAATCACATTAAAAATTGAATAGCTTAGTAATCAGGATAAGTCTCGCAATTTGTAATAATCAGCTTGGCAATCTTCATCTTTCGAACAGCTTCCTTTTATAGTAGTATGTATGAATTACCATGATCCTTAAAGACAGCATCTCACACCTTTATTTATTCCAGGTCACATGTTTTTGTTAGAAGCCTTCATTTGTGCGCTGTGATGACTCTTCTTTTCATTTGACAATGCATATCATCCACTCATTTTAGCACCACATGGTCCAAATGAAAATTAATTCTAACAAATCTAATTAATCATCTTAATTAAAAACTAATAACACCACTACTAAATAAAATAGCCAATAAGGTTTAACATACAATAATTTTGCACTTACAATCTCTCCCTTTGGCATTTTATTTGGTAAAACTCAAGTATCAAATACTTTGGGCAAAATTGAAAGTATAATCAATTTAGTTTTTATTAAGAGCCCTTAGTATAGGTACTGAACAAGACACAAAGATATAAAACCAAACATAACAACTTAAGTTCTTTTTGGACCATTTGTGAATAAAGTACCTGATTGGAATTCTTCAAGTCTTGGATCACACACAGAAGCATTGAATTCCTAGCATACCACATCATATAATAACTTGTTCATGTGAGAGTAGCATAACCCGAAACATCCATTCAACTTGTTTAGATGCACCAAACAAAACTACTACTCCCCCTAACACATATAGTTCTATTATTTCCATAATGAAATCCAAAAAACAACCAAACAAATGTAACCACTGCCAAACTACCAAATATTTCATCATAGTCCTTATCAAAAATTCCATACTGATCCAATACGTCCAAAAGATACCATAATAATCCAAAAGATTCCAAAATCTCCAAAAGTTACCATAATACTCCGTAATACTCCCCCTTACTCCAAAACTCCCCCTTTTTGCCAAATAAATGACAAAGGAAGGTGAACATCATAATAGTGGATTAGATTTACCGTGCAGACGGGGTGCCCGAAACTGAGCCGTTATCAGCATCATCAGTATCAGATATCAGATATCATACACCAAGAAGACAATCCAAGAAGAATCCAATACTCTCAGAAATTGTACCGCAAATAAAGCCTTATAAGCAATCCCATCCAAAATATTCTTCAGAAATAATCTTATCAAGTAGATAATCCAAGAAGAATCCAAATAAGGTGATGATTATAAAATGAGACCCTAGAGATTATGATAAGCCAAATAAAACGATAACCCAACGAGATAATCCAAAAACTGATAGAGTCCAGTAAGAAAATCCATATATACCCAAGAAGTTCAATATAACCGAAAATACCCAAGAAATACACAAATTGAATTTGTTCATAAGAGATTAAGAAGAACTCCCCCTCAAAATGTACATCGTGATTGTTTCCTTTGCCAAGAATTTCACATTAGCTTGAAGCTGTAATTTGGACTCCATAATAAGTTATTTGCTTTGTGTTGGTCCCGAAAGGGTGGCGAGAAGTCTAGAGGGGGGGTGAATAGACTTCTCTAACTTTTCAAACTTTCTTCGAAAACACACAAGGCAAATAACACTTTGGTAATTTCAACTCTAAGTAACAAGCATTAACAAGATAAGCAACTTAGAGTGTGCAGCGGAATAGGTAGCGGTAAAGTGTTATGCTTATAAGTGCGGTGCTCAAAGAGATATTCTAAACATGCAACACGTTAGAAACACTTGATATGGTTCAAAGATGATGTATGTAAAGTTTGGCTTGCATGCAAACGTGGGAACTATCAAACCCAGACAGATAAAGATATGCGATAAATCGTAATCGGGTTAGTTCGCAGTTAGAATAGGCATGCATGAAATGTATGAGCAGTAAGTAAACAGAGAGAGAGAGATTTATAGTGGTTCAGAGGTGGTGTAATCCTCCTAGTCCACTCTTCTCCTTTCACTTCAAGGAGGAATTCACTATTCTTCGATCACCCAGATACAATAGTGAATAAGTGTCCACCGACACTTCTCCGAGTGCTTCGCACAAAGCTACACTCCTCCAAGGTTTTTCGCAAGCTCCTCTTGTTACTCCGCCTTCCCGAGTACTTCGCACCAAGCTGTACTCCTACACCACGAGAACTACGCACAAAGCTACGTCCTCCAAGGGTTTTCACAAGCTCCTCTTGTTACTCTGCCCTTCACCACGAGTGCTACGCACAAAGCTACACTCCACCAGGGGTTTTCACTCTCTCTAGTTACTCCGCCTTCTTTCTACACTCAGTAGAGAATATTACAAAGAAATAAAATTTCTCTCTCACTCAGACTTGAATTTTATTCTATGAAGCTCTGTTTCCCCCTTTTTCGGCTAATAAAAAATATAGCTTGTATCTTTTGCTTGTATGTTTTAGCCGTTGTTCAAGTTGTTGAACTGTTCAATCTCATGGGGTTTTTCTTGCTTAACTGCTCTCTTCTCATCTATATCCGTCCCATTGTCTTCAAGTCTGCTTGGACAATTTATAGCTAGTAAAAGCTATTTGCCCGTTGATCAACATTCGATCTTGATCGTCCATTTTGAATTGTAGTTGATCAAAAGATATTGTCAACTTGATCTGAAATATTAGGTAGATGTCTTTTCTCCTTTTGTCAGATGATTTGAATAATTTGCCCGTTGCTGTTTCTTGAATTTTGTAGCCTCCAAAATTTGAATAAGTTCGGCGCGACAATTTTTGACATTTCTGGTCCTTCATAAATACTCTGACATGTCAAGTTGATCAAATAATTTATCTGCTGATTCTTGCTTGAGTATAAAATAATTTCTCCGCGAATCAACCTTCTTTGAGCGTCTCCGGTTCCACTGTAAAAACTTGATGTTCAGATGAAAATATATCAGATATTTTCTCCTTCATGATCCTTGTAAAATAATATACTGGAACCTCTGTAAAAACTTCACTGTTGTTCATGGTGAGATGCTCTGTTTCGAATTTCTAGCTTGGTTCACCATACTTGGTGTGTTTCTCCATATGGTGCATGACTTTTGTGAGACTTGTGCATTTTACTTAGTCTCCATATTCTTAGCTAGTCTCCATTTAGCTTAGTCTCCAATTTAGCTAGTCTCCCATACGGTATACGGTCCAATATACTTGACCTTGAGCTAGTCTCCCACACTGTCCAAGCTAGTCTCCCATACTGTTATACGGTCCAAGCTAGTCTCCCATACTGTTATACGGTCCAAGCTAGTCTCCCATACGGTTATACGGTCCAAGCTAGTCTCCCAAGCTTAAAAATGCTTCACTTAAGATTCGAACTTAGGATCATTTGGCATAGCTCACACGCGTTTCTTCCAACTCCTCTAGCATAGTTCTTAGTGACTTATCCGCATCATAATTGTGTTAAGCTATAATCCCGCTTAACATCTAAAATCAACTTGTGATTTTCCAGACTTGTACATGGGTTGCATGATATGGGTGCACCATACTCCGTAGACTCAAACTGACTCAAATAGAATAAAAATGGGGACTACTTGATTTTTCAAAAATACATTCGGCTCATGAAAATTTACAATATATTCCTAACAATTTCCCCCTTTTTGATGATGCCGAAACTTATACCCAAGTCATTTTGGCTTTGTCAATTTTGAAAAATGATTTCTTTTATTCGATTTTATTTCGACTAGCCAATTGACGGGTTTAACAAATTTAAGACCTAGAGATTTTAATTTTAGACGGTCCTAAACGTATATTGAGACTATAACGCGGGGTTGCATATTGATTTTTATCTTTTAATTTTTCTTCCCCCTTTCAATTTTATTTTCTCAATTATACGCATCACATGCAATTACTAAGTCCAATTTAAAATCTTGTGACATAAAAGCACAAAATAAATAAATTAACTAGGACTTACTTCGTATGGTACGAAATATTTTCATCATGCAATTTCAACCCATTTTAGCTTAGCATATATAGGATGTCAAAATAAATGTGCTAGCTAAAATAAATTATACACCAAAAATTGAATTTGACAAACAACTTTGTTACCTCCCTTTCAACTTCGCATTGATGAACTCCCTCAATTTCTTGAAGTCCTTTTCTAGCTCTTTGTGTTGATAGGGTGCTGTCACTTGCCCGGTGACATAGTTGCCGTACGCTTCCCTAATGTTGTTCCCTTTCAATACTCTTGCTTCATGCCAGAAAATACATTCATCAAACGTTCGACCGTCACACATTTGTTCACTACAGTGTCCGAATTCCGTTTGAAGTTCTTGCAATTTTTGAATCCTTGTTGCAATTGGCTTCGGCATTGGAGAAATCGGCGTCGGTGGCAACACTCCTAGATATGTAGAACTTGGGCTCGGACAAGTTCCTCTAAGGTAATCAATCATACTTACACGGCTTGGAGCTCTTGGTGGTGTTGGTCGAATTAGTTCAACCATTGGTCCTCTTGGAGCTCTTGGTTGTGTGTACGCATAAGCTTGTGGCACAAAATGACGTGCCAATCCTTCCCCCTTTTCGGCAGCATCTATGAATCGTTGAAAGCTCTTGGTGGAAGAATCTTGCTTGTCACGCACTCCTTCTAGAAGATCCATGTGAATACGTGATTGAGTTAGTAAACCTTGCACTTGTTGTTCCAAAAGTTTGAGCCTCGACGTAGTATCGGACCCATGCTTTCCCATTTCATTGAACAACTTCATCACATTTTTCTTCAATTCATCTTTGGCCGTGTCAATTTCGGTTTTTAATAGGCCTTGCCTATTAAACAATTGTTGAGCACGATCCACCATCTCCTTATGATAATCATCAAGTTTTGTGTCCATTGCCTCCATCTTTGTTCTCAATCCACCCGTAGATCCTTGTACAATACCCCTAACATCCCCAACAATTTCTTCTCTCAAGGCTTGTGCATTGAACAATTGTTCTCTTTGAACGGGTTGATGTGGAATCGGCAAGGGGTGTACAAAATCATCTTGTGGTGTGGTGATCATTGTGTCGGCAAGATTTGCTTCGGCTTCTTCGGTGTTGTAGCAAATCATCAATGTATTTTGGATCCTTGGATGATCTTGATCGTAGACTTCACAAGTAATTGGCAATGTAGGCAAATTCCGTGCTTCATCTAAATTCAAAGAAACCCCTTGACTTGGTGCATTTCCTTCTTCACGAATAGACTCCGTAACCTCCGTTACGGGATGTGGAAAGTAAGACTCAAAGCTCAAATTTTCATTCAAATTTTCATCTCCAAAATTCGCAGGATATGGATCAAATGCCACGATCTCTACACCATCATTTCTCGCCAAAGATCCCTCTCCGGGTCCTCTTCGGGTATCCTCTAAAGACATAGCGGTGGCACGGCGAATATCATTCGAATCAAACTCTCCTAAAGGTTCTTCGGTTGTGGCTTCAACCATCACTCCCTTTTCGGTTCTCTTCTTCCTAGCAAGCTTAGTCAAAAAGTGAGACTTAATCACCGAAAGTCGGGTAGCTTTAGCAAGATCACGTGTGCCTAACCAATTCAACACCATTTCTTCCCTTTCCATGGTATTCAGCCCTATTGATTCGGCTAGCAAGTTGTGATCCCCTAATCTCCATTCTCTCCATTCTAGTGCTCTTTTAAACTCCTCCAAAAGTGCACTATCCGCCCCAATTGTGGATATCTCATCATCACTTCCAACTTCAATTTGATCATTCTCAACAACATTCACTTCAACTCTATTTGCCTCAACAAACCCGTGGCTCTCAAGGATAATTGGGTTTGGATTTTGAGCGGTTAAGGGTCTTGAGATTGGGTGGCTATTTTGTTCTTCGTTGGATCGGACGGCATGGGTGTTTGAACCTTCATGGCTTGGTTCTCGGATATATTGTTTAAGGTTTTGGAAGGGGTTGGGCAATTTTCTTTTTCGGGTGGGTTTTGGTAGGCTTGAGGGTAAGGAGGGATTTTTAGGTTCATTGGAGTTGGGTGCCCGAAGGAGGTAGCTATGGTTTGTAATATGCTTGGCTTTGGTAAGGGTGACATTTTTGGTTCTCAAAATCTCACCAACGGCAAACCCGTAACCGATCTCCTGTTGAAACCATCCATCCACCAAAGGCTTGGCCTTTCTAATAGACTCACACAACCTTCCAAACATAAAGGCACCCCAATCCACACAAATATTGTTCAAGATAATATCCATAATCAACAATTTTTCTTTTGACAACTTGTCACGGCAATGATACCGGGATTCTACACATTTATGTACAATATCCAACAACAATCCATAATCCATCTTCAAATCTCTTTTGTTACCATTAACCTTCGGAGATAGCGGTGCGTTTGCATCGCGTACCTTGGCCCAAATGACATTGACATCATGCACATGATTTTCTACCCTCAAATTCGATTCAACAAGATTAAACATCCTCCGAAAATCATCGAGATTAATTTCTACATCAACACCTTTGATCATAGAAATAATTGAGCCATTTTCTATTCTAGCATTCATGTATAATTCGGTCACCTCATCTTTATAGAAACCAACATATCTAAAAGTGCAAAAATTTAACAACTCACAAGATTCGAGAGAGTTGATAATTTTTACCCCAATAGATTTGTCCTCCACTTGTTTGTTGAAGTCGGTGACATCTAGAATCATCCCGCTTAGTACACAGCTAGATTTCCTTGTTCCTCCGGTTATGAATGACTCCATCTCCACTTGATTAATCTCCATTTGAGTAGAAATAGAATTTAAAAAAAAAATTTGGTGCAAGATTGAGTGTTTCGGCAGTGAGGTCCGAAATAGGATAGAAAGGATGGGTTTTTGGACTGTGAGGTTATTTGGGTAGGATTTTGGGTTTGGGTGATGGGTTTTAGTGTGTAGAAGATTTTTGTGTAGAGAAATTAGAGTGGGTGTTTGAGTGTTGGGAGATTCTTGGCTTTTTCTTGTGCTATGTTTCCGGCCGGCGAGAGAGAGGAAAGAAGAAGATTTTGTGTTCTTCTTTAATTCCACTTTCTACTTTCTACCCGTTAGAATTGAGGGAGAAGGGATGCGAAATTACTCATTTGCCCTCTAGTGGGTAGAGAGAGAGTATTGATCTCCTTGAGGATAAATTCGACCTTCCACATGATTTAAATTTGCCAGCTCAGATTTTTATACTCCATTTGTGAGTACATGGCGCCAAAAATTGTGCTTCAAATAACCGCCAACCTGGAGCAAATCAGATAAAAAAAATCTCGAAAATAATCTGTTAGACCAATAAATACACTCCAGATTAATATTATTATTTCAATTTCATATTTCAATAAAGCTGATTTTCTGAAAAGAAACCTGATAAAAATAAATTGATCAGACAGATACCTAATATCTTAAAAGAATTTCAAGTTCCCAAAACAATTAAATCTTTTGACTTTCTAAAATTGGGCCTAACTTATTTGACTTTTGAATCTTCAAAAATGCAAGCACTCATCAGAAAATCTATTCTTACACAAACCCAATTAGACATGCAAATATCTAAATTTCCCTTTCATCAAAATTAACCCAATTAAAAAAAAAATTGTTCCCCTAAATTGCATTCTCATCTCAAATTAATCTATTTAAACACATTTAGCAAACAAATTACACAAATCAATTATGCTAAAACGTGACAAATTAAATAGACATACGTATCACATAAATAAATCGCAAATTTAGGTACGCAGTTTTCGTAAGATAAAATTATAACACATTTAGGTACATACAAATTTTACGAAAACATGTACACAATTAAACATATATCATATGTACATACCAATTCAAATTAAAACACATAGGTCACATAGATTACATGCAATACACACAGTACGTATCAAAAATTAACAAAAATTAAGAGTTAAGGAATTTCTTAGCTCATTTCGATCATTCCCATTTCATGCCTTAGAGTTGCAAAACGAGATTCACACAACGACTTTGTGAGAATGTCGGCAATTTGATTCTCCGTGGGAACATGATCGATCTTCAAATCTTTCTTTTCGACGTGGTCTCAGATAAAATGGTGTCGAACGTCAATATGCTTGGTTCGCGAATGAAGCACCGGATTTTGGGTTATGGCGATTGCACTTGTATTATCGCATAAAATGCTAACATTTTCGCACTTAATCCCATAGTCCAATAATTGTTGCTTCATCCACAAGATTTATGCACAACAACTCCCAGCTGCAATATATTCGGCTTCGGCAGTGCTCGTAGCTATGGAGTTTTGCTTTTTGCTGAACCAAGAGACCAATCTTCCCCCTAAGAACTGGCATGTCCCTGAAGTACTTTTTCGGTCTATTTTACAACCTACAAAATCTGCATCTGAATAACCAGTTAGTGTAAAATCTCCTTCTTTGGGATACCATAATCCCACATTGATTGTTCCTTTGAGATAATCGAATTATCTTATTGGTTGCAATCATATGACTCTCTTTGGGCTTTGATTGGAATCTTGCACATACGCCAACCGAGTAGGATATGTCCGGTCTGCTTGCGGTTAAGTATAGTAACGATCCAATCATCCCTCGATACATCGTTTGATCGACGTCTTTTCCTTCATCATCTTTATCCAATTTTTGAGATATACTCATGGGAATTTTGACTGAGGATTTTCCATCTATGCCAAATTTCTTGATAAGATCTCTTGTGTACTTGGCTTGATTTATGAAAATTCCTTCTTCAAGTTGCTTGACTTGCAGTCCCAAAAAGTAATTTAATTCTCCCATCATACTCATCTCGAACCTGTTCTGCATGAGCTTAGAAAATTTCTCACATAAAGATTTATCAGTACTTCCAAAGATAATATCATCAACATAAATTTGTACTAATAAAATGTGATTATTTTCTTGAATTCTAAAGAGGGTTTTATCGACTAGACCTTTGGTGAATCCACAACTAATTAAGAACATCGACAAGGTGTCGTACCAAGCTCGCGGAGCTTGTTTTAACCCATACAATGCCTTCTTTAATTTGTAGACTTGATCACCAACGTCTTTTACCTCAAAACTGGGTGGTTGTTCGACGTAAACTTCTTCTTCAAGTAAGCCATTAAGAAATGCGCTCTTTACGTCCATTTGATATACCACGAAATTCTTGTGCGCTGCATATGCTAGGAATATCCGGATTGCTTCGAGTCGTGCGACGGGGGCGAATGTCTCATCAAAATCAATTCCTTCTTCTTGTGAATACCCCTTCGCGATTAATCTTGCTTTATTCCTAACAATGACGCCGTCTTCGTTTGCTTTGTTCCTAAAGACCCATTTAGTGCCAATTACATTTTGGTGCGTTGGTCTTGGAACAAGTTTCCATACGTCATTGCGCTTGAAATGATCTAATTCCTCTTGCATGGCATCTATCCAACTTGGATCGGCTAAAGCTTCATCAATTTCTTTTGGTTCCAGTTGAGATAGAAAGCATGAGAACATTGCATCTTGTTGTTGGTTCCTAGTAGATGATCGCGTCTTCACTCCGTCACTTGGATCTCCAATGACTAAGTCATGTGTGTGACTTCTTAGCCATTTTCGATTTGGTTGGAATTTTGTTGGATTCTCAGAGTTTCCTTCTTGATGTGATTCCACTTGTTGTGTATTAATGACGGTTGCATCTTCTGGTTCAACTACTGGAATTTCTTCTTGTACAATTTCAGTTGTGCGTGATATTTCGGGTACCACATTTGATATTGCCTCAATTTGGTGATCACCCATATCACTTGATTCTTCTACTTCCTGCAACACATTGTCTTCGAACAAATCATTAGATTTAATTAAATCACGATTACCTTCACCATTTTTGCCGTTATTGTCGTGATTTTCATCGAACACAACGTGAATCGATTCTTCTACCACCATTGTTGATTTGTTGAATATTCTATATGCCTTGCTGGTAGATGAATATCCCAAGAATATTCCTTCGTCCGCTCGCTCGTCAAAAGTCTTTAATTGAGACTTTCCATTAACAAGTACAAAACATTTACAACCAAATGTATGAAAATAGGTGAGATTGGGTTTTCTCCCTTTCCATAATTCATAAGGTGTTTTGTTATAAGACTTGTAGATTAGACTGCGATTTTGAGTATAGCACGCCGTGTTAATTGCTTCTGCCCAAAATCTTTTTGGTAGTCCGGCGGCCGTTATCATGACTCGTGCGGCTTCCTTGAGTGTTCGATTTCTTCTTTCAGCTACACCATTTTGTTGCAGCGTTCGTGCGGCAGATAATTGATGTAAAATTCCTTGTGAATTGCAATAAGATTGAATCACTCTGTTCACGAACTTTGTTCCTCGATCGGTTCGTATTGTTGCAATCTTCATGTCTTTTTCGACTTGCAGTAGCTTCAATAGCTCTGGCAACTTTGATAAGACTTCATCCTTTTTCTTGATGAATATTGTCCATATGTACCTAGAAAAATCATCAACAACAACCAAAGTATATTTCTTACCACTTATACTTACTGGGTCTACTGGACCAAATAAATCCATGTGCAGTAGACTTAAGGGTCTTGTTGTTGACTCTTGAGCTTTGACTTTGAATGATGCTTTGATTTGTTTTCCTTTCTGGCATGCATCACAAATTTGATTTTTCTTGAACACAATGTTGGGTAGTCCTTCGACTATATTATTTCTTGCAAGCTTG
>NW_017616998.1:0-18716 GCF_001879475.1 Ipomoea nil
AATCCGATTACCTTTTACTATTTTGCCATTTTGTCGTGATTTTTCATCGAAGCACAACGTGAATTGATTCTTTCTCCACCATGATGATTTGTTTGAATATTATATAGTCTTACTGGTGGATGAATATCTAAGAATACTCTCCTTATTCGCAGTTCGTCAAAAGTCTTTAAATAGGACTTTCCATTAACAAGTACAAAACATTTACACCCAAATGTATGAAAATAGGTGAGGTTGGGTTTCCTCCCTTTCCATAATTCGTATGGTGTTTTGTTGTATGACTTGTGGATTAGACTTCGATTTTGAGTATAGCACGCCGTATTGATAGCTTCTGCCCAAAATCTCTTTGGTAGATCGGCGCTAATATCATGACACGTCCAGCTTCTTTGAGTGTCCTGTTTCTTCTTTCAGCTAATCCATTTTCTTGCGGCGTTCGTGCGGCAGATAGTTGGTGTATAATCCTTGTGAATTGCAATAGGATTGAATCACGCATTCACAATTCGGTTCCTCGATCGATCGAATTGTTGCAATCTTCATATCTTTTTCGACTTGTAGTTGCTTTAGCAGCTCCGGCAACTTTGATTCAACTTCAATCTTTTTCTTTATGAATATTTGTCCATGTGTACCTAGAAAAATCATCAACAACAACCAAAGTATATTTTCTTACCACTTATACTTACTGGTCTACTGGACCAAATAAATCCATGTGCAGTAGACTTAAGGTCTTGATGTTGACTCTTGAGTTTTTGGCTTTGAATGATGATTTGATTGTTTTCCTTTCTGGCATGCGTCACATACTTGATCTTTCTTGAACACAATATTGGGTAGTCCTTCGACTAATTTCTTTTTGGCAAGCTTGTTGATGGTTTTGAAATTCAAATGATTTAGCCTTCTGTGCCATTCCCAACTAGCTTCATTCGAATTATTTGCCATCAACATACAGAATCTTTTGTTGTACTCCAATCTACAACATACATGTTTTTCTTTCTTGATCCGGCTAGTACAACTTCCTTCGTAGATTCATCTTTGACTTGACATTTATCTTTGAAAAATTCTACGAGATAGCCTTTGTCGCAAAATTGCTTGTACTAAACAAATTGAACTTTAATTCCTTCGACAAATGAAACATCTTCAATTCGTAGGCCATTTTTCACAATTGCGCCGGTGCCTTTTGTCATTCCATATCGATCGTTTCCACCGAAAACTACTTTTGGTCCTTCGATGCTTTTGAACTCAACTAGACTAGCTTTATTGCCGGTCATGTGTTGAGAGCAACCGCTATCAAAATACCAACTTCCTGCAAAAAGATTAATTTCTTTTAGGTACCCATACTTGTTTGGGTCCTTTTGTGTTAGTAATTTTTGGCATCCAAATCACCTAGATCCCACTGATCCAAGAGTAGGTGATTTGTAACCATTAAAAACTTTATAATCATAACGCACTTTCGAATAATGATTCGGTGCGGGTTGGGAAGCTGATAGTTGCTTGATTCTATGAAATAGAGCAAATCTGGACTTGGTCCATGGTTTGATTTCAAGCGACCAATCTTCTTCTGAGGGATATAATCTCCCAGCCCCAATTCTCGGAATTCTTCCCATATTCCTATGAGGTTTTATTGCACTAGACTCGTTGGTTCTCCTTTGAGATACAAATTTTTGCCTTTTAAAATTTTGTTGTCTTGCAAAGATATCATTGTGTTGATTCGGCCTTGCAACAATTTTCTGGGAATTAATTTTGTTTCCAACTCCTTGTCTCATTGTGCTATGTTGACTTTTCACAAATTTTACTACTGGAACTTTATTAATTAATGTAGTAGTAGAATTAGTCAACTTTTGAGGGGTTTTAGAACATGATGGATCGTAGTCTAGTCCGGCTTTATCTCCAGCGGGTTTTTGCATGCTTACCATTTTATCCATTATTTTGGATGAATGCGTAAATGATGTGATTACTTCCCGAAGGTTATGTTCTCGAACCTCTCTATCTTTGCACTCTTCTTGAAGTCGAACATTTTCGGCTTTCGAATTACTCATTTCATTTAGAGCATTTTGCAATTTTTGTGACATTTCTTCCTTTTCAAGAATTAACGTATTATTGCGCTCTTTGATTTGAGTATGAGTGGCCAAGACCTTTTGAAAATCTTTCATAAGACTTTGAAAAGATTTTTGAGTCTCGAAAGAAGTATCAACAGAACTAAAAGAACTAAAATAACTAGAAGATACCTCTTCGTCGGTTTCGCGCGCCATATAGCATTCCTCATGTTCGGATGTTTTGCCCACTAGACATAGTAGCGCCGTATCTTCTTGTGATGAATCACTCTCGTCACTGGATGATTCTTCGGATTCGCTTGCTTCTAACGGATCGCTTATTAGTGCCTTCCGTTTGTCCTTTTTGAATTTCTTTTCTTTCGACCTGTACTCAACCTGTGGAGAGTTAGAAGTATTCGAATTTTTGTTCACCTTGGGATGTGGACATTCGGCCATAAAGTGTCCAGGCTTTCTACAATTGTAACACACATTTGTGTTATCTTCGACCGGTTCCCTTCTTGATCTTCTATTTTCTCGAAAAGAATTTCTTTGTGGTGATCCTTTGTTATTTCGTATGAACTTCTTGAATTTCCTAACAAATAAGGAAAATTGTTCGTCAGATAAAAATCATTATTTACGACTGACCTTGATGAGGAAGGTTGTTCGACCATCAATGCGAATGTTCGTTCATCACGTTCTTCTTCATTTCGTGTCTTCATTTCGAACTCATACGCCTTTAGATCACTAAAGAGTTTATCCGTAGATAATGTCCTTAGATCTCTATGATCGCGCATTGCGGTCACCTTCATATCCCAATTTGTAGGTAGTCCGCGTAACACTTTGAGCGATTTCTGGGTAATGGTCTTTCCCAGATCCGTGATTTCTCCAAGAATTTTGATCATCGAGCCTCCATGTCGGTGATGCTTTCGTTCGGTAGCATTTTGAAATCTTCGAACCTCTTCATCGCAATGGTTAGTTTGTTGTCTTTTTCTTGTTCGTCGCCTTCACCGATGCTTATGAGCGTATCCCATATTTCTTTTGCCTTGGTGAACTTTCGAATCTTTGGGAATATGGTGTCATCGGCCGTTTTTGAACAAAATGTCCTTGGCAATATTGTCCAAGTTATTTCGTCCTCTATCTTCCTTTGTCCACTCCATTTTTGGCTTTGGAATATATCGTGGAGCATTTGGATCACGTGGGGTAGCGGTATTAGCTTTCATAATTTGGATAGGACCATTTGTGATGACTTCCCACATTTCATCATTTAAAGCAGATAAGTGCACCTGCATACGTATTTTCCAATCATCAAATTTATCAAGTGAGAAAAGCAAATTTTGAGCAAGAACCATATCTCTCTTCATTTTGAAGTTTTCGAGATCTATCTAGCAGTCAAGAAATGAATCAAATAGACAACCGCTCTGATACCACTTGTTGGTCCCGAAAGGGTGGCGAGAAGTCTAGAGGGGGGGGGGGGGGGTGAATAGACTTCTCTAACTTTTCAAACTTCTTTTGCAAACAACACTTTGGTAACTTCAACTCTAAGTAACAAGCATAAACAAGTATAATGACTTAGAGTGTGCACAGCGGAATTGTAACGGCAAAGTGTTATGCTTTAATTGTGTCGTGCTCAAAGAGATATTCTATACATGCATCACGTTAGAAACACTTGATATAGATGTAGGATGATGTATATAAAATTTCACTTGCATGCAAATGAGGGAACTAACAAACCCAGACAGATAAAGATACGCCATAAACCGTAACGGGTTAGTTCACAGATAATATAAGCATGCACGAAATATATATGAGCAGTAAGTAAATAGAGAGAGAGATTTATAGTGGTTCAGAGGTGGTGTAATCCTCCTAGTCACTCTTCTCCAAGGAGGAATTTCACTATTCTTCGATCACCCAGATACAATAGTGAATAAGTGCCCAGTGACACTTCTCCGAGTGCTTCGCACAAAGCTACAGTCCACCAAGGTTTTTCGCAAGCTCCTCTTGTTACTCCGCCTTCCCGAGTACTTCGCACCAAGCTGTACTCCTACACCACGAGAACTATGCACAAAGCTACGCTCTCACCGGGTTTTCACAAGCTCCCCTTGTTACTCTGCCCGTTACAACCGAGTGCTACGCACAAAGCTACACTCCAACTGGGTTTTTCACTCTCCCTAGTTACTCTACCCCTTTTCTACACTCAGTAGAAGATTTACAATAGAGATAAAAATTTTCTCTCACTCAGACTTGAATTTGATCGTGTATAGCTCAATATATTGCTTCTTGGCTGATTTGAATATTGCTTGCTTTTCTCTTTGTTTTTCAGCCGTATTCCAGTTGTTGTTGTCTTCAAGTCTGCCTGGGCATTTTATAGCAGATGAAAGCTATTTACCCGTTGATCAACATTCGATCTTGATCGTCCAATTTGAATTGTAGTTGATCAAATAATTTTGCCAACTTGGTCTGCAAAAATCATTTCGCCGTCTGTCAGAAGATTTTGAGAAATCTCGTCGTTGCTCTCCTTTAATCTAACAAAGCTTTTCTTTGGAATGGGTAGCCTCCAAGTTTGAATTTCTCTGGCATGACTTTTGTTGAATTATTGATCTGATGTGCCAAGTTGATCAAATAATTTATCTGCTGATTATTGCTTGAGTAATAAAAAGATCTCCTTCGTATATCAGCTTCTTCTTCTCCTTCGACTTCTTCTGCAGAAACAGAGCTTCAAAATAATGTTTGTGTCTAATTCTATCATGATGTCATAGCTCCTTTTGATGATGTCATGTCCCAATAGTGTATCATGTTCCACCTTGTATCATGGACTATATATATCATGTTCCACCTTGTATCATGGACCATATATATCATGTTCCACCTTGTATCATGGACCAGATATCATGTTCCATTGTATATCATGGACCAATATCATGTTTTCATAAAATTGCTTCAGGTGGGAATTAAACTATAGACCATTTACTTTGCTTGGCAAGGCTTCTTCCATCTCAACTGAGAATCCAATTAATACAATCCAAGACTTAAATTGTTTTGTCTTGTCTCTTCCACGTGTTCTCCACTAGCCTTACCACACTGTGATGTCATCATCCGATAGTAGTGATATCATCATCCGATAATTATACCTATCACGATATAAAATTGATATTTCATGATAGTATTGCCTGATATTACTATCATGATATTTTCTTGTGACATCATCTCCTGATATTGCTACTTCACGATAGCAATTCATATTTACACCAAAATTGCTCTCAATGAGAATCAAACTGTGGATCATTTCACATTAGGCATGCTTCAAAACTTTTACCATCTCATCCATCTCAACCTTTGGTGACTTGATGCTTCATAAATGTGTTAAGCTGTGATCCCGCTTTCATTTATTCTTCCTTCAAACTGCTTTCACGTAGACTTCATGTAGGCTTTATGGCAGTGGTGCACTATACTCTGTGAACCAGAACTAACTCAAATAAAATAAAATTGGGGACTACAAAATACATTTGGCTCATCAAAACTTATACAATATATTCCTAACATATATTTTAAAAGTTTGTAATTTTGATATCGATTTATTCACCTCTTAATATTTTTAAAATATCTACTAAAACAAGTTGTTTCAATCGGTTGTTGAAACTTGAAAGAAAGCTTCGTATTATTTTGATTTTTGTAATTTTTTTTATTTTTTATACATTACCCACTATTATATCACTTACTTTTTCATAAATACACATGGACCCCATCAGTGTATACTTTTGTAAAAAATATTCTGTTAATTATTTATTGTTTTTAACTTACTCATTGAATTTCATAAGAAGGTCTTTGGTGCAAACCTAAGGAAGAAAAACAAGATGAAATATTGCATTGAATCCAAGAATTGTTTAAGGATATGCGCTTAGGCCTCACCTAGAAATAGAGATTCGAAAATTACATAATTCATATTCTCAATAACATTATGACATTCCCGGTTGAAAATGTAGATGTCATAGCGTTATACAAAGAAAGTACCATATAATGAAATTGCATTTGTAGACCAACGGTTAGGATAATTGCCTTCCAAGCAATAGACCTGGGTTCGACTCCTGACAAACGCATTACCTTTGCATTCGTTAAGCCTCTTGAATTAAGCAAACCAAACATGCAACCCCAGAGCTTAATTTCGTTAAGTTTGGCTTCTCAATATAAGCAACCTTATGGACTAAACTCTTTTATATTTTAGCAGTTTGTAATTTTGATATCAATTTATTCACCTCTTAACATTTTTAAAATATCTACTCAAACAAGTTTGTTCAATCGGTTGTTGAAACTTGAAATGAAAGTTTCGTATTATTTTGATTTTTGTAATTTTTATTATTTTTTTCTACATTGCCCTCTATTATATCACATAGTTTTTAATAAATATACATGGACCCCTTCAGTGTATACTTTTGTAACAAAATATTCTGTTAATTATTTATTGTTTTTAACTTACTCATTGAATTTCATAAGAAGGTCTTTGGTTGAAACCTAAGGAAGACAAACAAGATGAAATATTGCATTCAATCCAAGAATTGTTTAAGGATATGCACTTAGGCCTCACCTAGATATAGAGATTCGAAAATTACATAATTCATATTCTCAATAACATTATGACATTCCCGGTTGAGAATGTAGATGTCATAGCGTTATACAAAGAAAGTACCATATAATGAAATTGTGTTTGTAGTCTAACAATTAGGATAATTGCCTTCCAAGCAATTGACCCGGGTTCGACTCTCGGCAAATGCATTACCTTTGCATTCGTTAAGCCTCTCGAATTAAGCAAACCAAACATGCAGCACTAGAGCATAATTTCGTTAAGTTTTGCTTCTCGATTTAAGCAACCCTATGGACTAAACTCTTTTCAAATTTAATAATTTATTATATAAATTCCATTTTATATATATTTCTGTAAATAAAATTTGTATTCACACTTCTATTAAACAAACATTTATATTTTACCAGTTTGTAATTTTTATATCAATTTATTCACATCTTAATATTTTTAAAATATCTACTAAAACAAGTTGTTTCAATCGGTTGTTGAATATTGAAATGAAAGATTCGTATTATATTGATTTTTATAATTTTTGTTATTTTTTTATACATTACCCTCTATTATATCACTTACTTTTTCATAAATACACATGGACCCCGTCAGTGTATACTTTTGTAAAAAATATTCTGTTAATTATTTATTGTTTTTAACTTACTCATTGAATTTCATAAGAAGGTCTTTGGTTCAAACCTAAGGAAGACAAACAAGATGAAATATTGCATTGAATCCAAGAATTGTTTAAGGATATGCGTTTAGGCCTCACCTAGAAATAGGGATTCGAAAATTACATAATTCATATTCTCAATAACATTATGACATTCCCGGTTGAGAATGTAGATGTCATAGCGTTATAGAAAGAAAGTACCATATAATGAAATTGCGTTTGTAGTCCAACGGTTAGAATAATTACCTTCCAAGCAATAGACTTGGGTTCAACTTCCGGCAAACGCATTACCTTTGCATTCGTTAAGCCTCTCGAATTAAGCAAACCAAACATCCAGCCTATTTCGTTAAGTTTCGCTTCTCGATTTAAGCAACCTTATGGACTAAACTCTTTTATATTTTACCAGTTTGTAATTTTGATATCAATTTATTCACCTCTTAATATTTTTAAAATATCTACTAAAACAAGTTTGTTCAATCGGTTGTTGAAACTTGAAATGAAATTTCGTATTATTTTGATTTTTGTAATTTTTATTATTTTTTTCTACATTGCCCTCTATTATATCACTTACTTATTAATAAATATAGATGGACCCCGTCAGTGTATACTTTTGTAACAAAATATTCTGTTAATTATTTATTGTTTTTAACTTACTCATTGAATTTCATAAGAAGGTCTTTGGTTGAAACCTAAGGAATACAAACAAGATGAAATATTGCATTCAATCCAAGAATTGTTTAAGGATATGCACTTAGGCCTCACCTAGATATAGAGATTCGAAAATTACATAATTCATATTCTCAATAACATTATAACATTCCCGGTTGAGAATGTAGATGTCATAGCGTTATACAAAGAAAGTACCATATAATGAAATTGTGTTTGTAGTCTAACAATTAGGATAATTGCCATCCAAGCAATTGACCCGGGTTCGACTCCCGGAAAAATGCATTACCTTTGCATTCGTTAAGCCTCTCGAATTTAGCAAACCAAACATGCAGCACAAGAGCATAATTTCGTTAAGTTTTGCTTCTAGATTTAAGCATCCCTATGGACTAAACTCTTTTCAAATTTAATAATTTATTATATAAATTCCATTTTATATATATTTCTTTAAATAAAATTTATATTCACACTTCTATTAAATAAACTTTTATATTTTACCAGTTTGTAATTTTTATATCAATTTATTCACATCCTAATATTTTTAAAATATCTACTAAAACAAGTTGTTTCAATCGGTTGTTGAAAATTGAAATGAAAGATTCGTATTATATTGATTTTTATAATTTTTATTATTTTTTTATACATTACCCTCTTTTATATCACTTACTTTTTCATAAATACACATGGACCCCGTCAGTGTATACTTTTGTAAAAAATATTCTGTTAATTATTTATTGTTTTTAACTTACTCATTGAATTTCATAAGAAGGTCTTTGGTTCAAACCTAAGGAAGACAAACAAGATGAAATATTGCATTGAATCCAAGAATTGTTTAAGGATATGCGTTTAGGCCTCACCTAGAAATAGGGATTCGAAAATTACATAATTCATATTCTCAATAACATTATGACATTCCCGGTTGAGAATGTAGATGTCATAGCATTATAGAAAGAAAGTACCATATAATGAAATTGCGTTTGTAGTCCAATGGTTAGGATAATTGCCTTCCAAGCAATAGACCTGGGTTCAACTCCCGGCAAATGCATTACCTTTGCATTCGTTAAGTCTCTCGAATTAAGCAAACCAAACATGTAGCCTATTTGGTTAAGTTTCGCTTCTCGATTTAAGCAACCTTATGGACTAAAGTCTTTTATATTTTACCAGTTTGTAATTCTGATATCGTTTTATTCACCTCTTAATATTTTTAAAATATCTACTAAAACAAGTTGTTTCAATCGATTGTTGAATCTTGAAATGAAAGCTTCGTATTATTTTGATTTTTGTAATTTTTTTTTTTTTTTCTACATTACCCACTATTATATCACTTACTTTTTCATAAATACACATGGACCCCATCAGTGTATACTTTTGTAAAAAATATTCTGTTAATTATTTATTGTTTTTAACTTACTCATTGAATTTCATAAGAAGGTCTTTGGTGCAAACCTAAGGAAGACAAACAAGATGAAATATTGCATTGAATCCAAGAATTGTTTAAGGATATGCGCTTAGGCCTCGCCTAGAAATAGAGATTCGAAAATTACATAATTCATATTCTCAATAACATTATGACATTCCCGGTTGAAAATGTAGATGTCATAGCGTTATACAAAGAAAGTACCATATAATGAAATTGCATTTGTAGACCAACGGTTAGGATAATTGCCTTCCAAGCAATAGACCTGGGTTCGACTCCCGACAAACGCATTACCTTTGCATTCGTGTTAAGCCTCTCGAATTAAGCAAACCAAACATGCAGCCCCAGAGCTTAATTTCGTTAAGTTTGGCTTCTCAATATAAGTAACCTTATGGACTAAACTCTTTTATATTTTAGCAGTTTGTAATTTTGATATCAATTTATTCACCTCTTAACATTTTTAAAATATCTACTCAAACAAGTTTGTTCAATCGGTTGTTGAAACTTGAAATGAAAGTTTCGTATTATTTTGATTTTTGTAATTTTTATTATTTTTTTCTACATTGCCCTCTATTATATCACATAGTTTTTAATAAATATACATGGACCCCTTCAGTGTATACTTTTGTAACAAAATATTCTGTTAATTATTTATTGTTTTTAACTTACTCATTGAATTTCATAAGAAGGTCTTTGGTTGAAACCTAAGGAAGACAAACAAGATGAAATATTGCATTCAATCCAAGAATTGTTTAAGGATATGCACTTAGGCCTCACCTAGATATAGAGATTCGAAAATTACATAATTCATATTCTCAATAACATTATGACATTCCCGGTTGAGAATGTAGATGTCATAGCGTTATACAAAGAAAGTACCATATAATGAAATTGTGTTTGTAGTCTAACAATTAGGATAATTGCCTTCCAAGCAATTGACCCGGGTTCGACTCTCGGCAAATGCATTACCTTTGCATTCGTTAAGCCTCTCGAATTAAGCAAACCAAACATGCAGCACTAGAGCATAATTTCGTTAAGTTTTGCTTCTCGATTTAAGCAACCCTATGGACTAAACTCTTTTCAAATTTAATAATTTATTATATAAATTCCATTTTATATATATTTCTGTAAATAAAATTTGTATTCACACTTCTATTAAACAAACATTTATATTTTACCAGTTTGTAATTTTTATATCAATTTATTCACATCTTAATATTTTTAAAATATCTACTAAAACAAGTTGTTTCAATCGGTTGTTGAATATTGAAAT
Source organism: Ipomoea nil (assembly GCF_001879475.1). Lineage (NCBI taxonomy): Eukaryota > Viridiplantae > Streptophyta > Magnoliopsida > Solanales > Convolvulaceae > Ipomoea > Ipomoea nil. The sequence goes on from NW_017616998.1 coordinate 10,618, forward strand.
GAAAGATTCGTATTATATTGATTTTTATAATTTTTGTTATTTTTTTATACATTACCCTCTATTATATCACTTACTTTTTCATAAATACACATGGACCCCGTCAGTGTATACTTTTGTAAAAAATATTCTGTTAATTATTTATTGTTTTTAACTTACTCATTGAATTTCATAAGAAGGTCTTTGGTTCAAACCTAAGGAAGACAAACAAGATGAAATATTGCATTGAATCCAAGAATTGTTTAAGGATATGCGTTTAGGCCTCACCTAGAAATAGGGATTCGAAAATTACATAATTCATATTCTCAATAACATTATGACATTCCCGGTTGAGAATGTAGATGTCATAGCGTTATAGAAAGAAAGTACCATATAATGAAATTGCGTTTGTAGTCCAACGGTTAGAATAATTACCTTCCAAGCAATAGACTTGGGTTCAACTTCCGGCAAACGCATTACCTTTGCATTCGTTAAGCCTCTCGAATTAAGCAAACCAAACATCCAGCCTATTTCGTTAAGTTTCGCTTCTCGATTTAAGCAACCTTATGGACTAAACTCTTTTATATTTTACCAGTTTGTAATTTTGATATCAATTTATTCACCTCTTAATATTTTTAAAATATCTACTAAAACAAGTTTGTTCAATCGGTTGTTGAAACTTGAAATGAAATTTCGTATTATTTTGATTTTTGTAATTTTTATTATTTTTTTCTACATTGCCCTCTATTATATCACTTACTTATTAATAAATATAGATGGACCCCGTCAGTGTATACTTTTGTAACAAAATATTCTGTTAATTATTTATTGTTTTTAACTTACTCATTGAATTTCATAAGAAGGTCTTTGGTTGAAACCTAAGGAATACAAACAAGATGAAATATTGCATTCAATCCAAGAATTGTTTAAGGATATGCACTTAGGCCTCACCTAGATATAGAGATTCGAAAATTACATAATTCATATTCTCAATAACATTATAACATTCCCGGTTGAGAATGTAGATGTCATAGCGTTATACAAAGAAAGTACCATATAATGAAATTGTGTTTGTAGTCTAACAATTAGGATAATTGCCATCCAAGCAATTGACCCGGGTTCGACTCCCGGAAAAATGCATTACCTTTGCATTCGTTAAGCCTCTCGAATTTAGCAAACCAAACATGCAGCACAAGAGCATAATTTCGTTAAGTTTTGCTTCTAGATTTAAGCATCCCTATGGACTAAACTCTTTTCAAATTTAATAATTTATTATATAAATTCCATTTTATATATATTTCTTTAAATAAAATTTATATTCACACTTCTATTAAATAAACTTTTATATTTTACCAGTTTGTAATTTTTATATCAATTTATTCACATCCTAATATTTTTAAAATATCTACTAAAACAAGTTGTTTCAATCGGTTGTTGAAAATTGAAATGAAAGATTCGTATTATATTGATTTTTATAATTTTTATTATTTTTTTATACATTACCCTCTTTTATATCACTTACTTTTTCATAAATACACATGGACCCCGTCAGTGTATACTTTTGTAAAAAATATTCTGTTAATTATTTATTGTTTTTAACTTACTCATTGAATTTCATAAGAAGGTCTTTGGTTCAAACCTAAGGAAGACAAACAAGATGAAATATTGCATTGAATCCAAGAATTGTTTAAGGATATGCGTTTAGGCCTCACCTAGAAATAGGGATTCGAAAATTACATAATTCATATTCTCAATAACATTATGACATTCCCGGTTGAGAATGTAGATGTCATAGCATTATAGAAAGAAAGTACCATATAATGAAATTGCGTTTGTAGTCCAATGGTTAGGATAATTGCCTTCCAAGCAATAGACCTGGGTTCAACTCCCGGCAAATGCATTACCTTTGCATTCGTTAAGTCTCTCGAATTAAGCAAACCAAACATGTAGCCTATTTGGTTAAGTTTCGCTTCTCGATTTAAGCAACCTTATGGACTAAAGTCTTTTATATTTTACCAGTTTGTAATTCTGATATCGTTTTATTCACCTCTTAATATTTTTAAAATATCTACTAAAACAAGTTGTTTCAATCGATTGTTGAATCTTGAAATGAAAGCTTCGTATTATTTTGATTTTTGTAATTTTTTTTTTTTTTCTACATTACCCACTATTATATCACTTACTTTTTCATAAATACACATGGACCCCATCAGTGTATACTTTTGTAAAAAATATTCTGTTAATTATTTATTGTTTTTAACTTACTCATTGAATTTCATAAGAAGGTCTTTGGTGCAAACCTAAGGAAGACAAACAAGATGAAATATTGCATTGAATCCAAGAATTGTTTAAGGATATGCGCTTAGGCCTCGCCTAGAAATAGAGATTCGAAAATTACATAATTCATATTCTCAATAACATTATGACATTCCCGGTTGAAAATGTAGATGTCATAGCGTTATACAAAGAAAGTACCATATAATGAAATTGCATTTGTAGACCAACGGTTAGGATAATTGCCTTCCAAGCAATAGACCTGGGTTCGACTCCCGACAAACGCATTACCTTTGCATTCGTGTTAAGCTCTCGAATTAAGCAAACCAAACATGCAGCCCCAGAGCTTAATTTCGTTAAGTTTGGCTTCTCAATATAAGTAACCTTATGGACTAAACTCTTTTATATTTTAGCAGTTTGTAATTTTGATATCAATTTATTCACCTCTTAACATTTTTAAAATATCTACTCAAACAAGTTTGTTCAATCGGTTGTTGAAACTTGAAATGAAAGTTTCGTATTATTTTGATTTTTGTAATTTTTATTATTTTTTTCTACATTGCCCTCTATTATATCACATAGTTTTTAATAAATATACATGGACCCCTTCAGTGTATACTTTTGTAACAAAATATTCTGTTAATTATTTATTGTTTTTAACTTACTCATTGAATTTCATAAGAAGGTCTTTGGTTGAAACCTAAGGAAGACAAACAAGATGAAATATTGCATTCAATCCAAGAATTGTTTAAGGATATGCACTTAGGCCTCACCTAGATATAGAGATTCGAAAATTACATAATTCATATTCTCAATAACATTATGACATTCCCGGTTGAGAATGTAGATGTCATAGCGTTATACAAAGAAAGTACCATATAATGAAATTGTGTTTGTAGTCTAACAATTAGGATAATTGCCTTCCAAGCAATTGACCCGGGTTCGACTCTCGGCAAATGCATTACCTTTGCATTCGTTAAGCCTCTCGAATTAAGCAAACCAAACATGCAGCACTAGAGCATAATTTCGTTAAGTTTTGCTTCTCGATTTAAGCAACCCTATGGACTAAACTCTTTTCAAATTTAATAATTTATTATATAAATTCCATTTTATATATATTTCTGTAAATAAAATTTGTATTCACACTTCTATTAAACAAACATTTATATTTTACCAGTTTGTAATTTTTATATCAATTTATTCACATCTTAATATTTTTAAAATATCTACTAAAACAAGTTGTTTCAATCGGTTGTTGAATATTGAAATGAAAGATTCGTATTATATTGATTTTTATAATTTTTGTTATTTTTTTATACATTACCCTCTATTATATCACTTACTTTTTCATAAATACACATGGACCCCGTCAGTGTATACTTTTGTAAAAAATATTCTGTTAATTATTTATTGTTTTTAACTTACTCATTGAATTTCATAAGAAGGTCTTTGGTTCAAACCTAAGGAAGACAAACAAGATGAAATATTGCATTGAATCCAAGAATTGTTTAAGGATATGCGTTTAGGCCTCACCTAGAAATAGGGATTCGAAATTACATAATTCATATTCTCAATAACATTATGACATTCCCGGTTGAGAATGTAGATGTCATATCGTTATAGAAAGAAAGTACCATATAATGAAATTGCGTTTGTAGTCCAACGGTTAGGATAATTACCTTCCAAGCAATAGACTTGGGTTCAACTTCCGGCAAACGCATTACCTTTGCATTCGTTAAGCCTCTCGAATTAAGCAAACCAAACATCCAGCCTATTTCGTTAAGTTTCGCTTCTCGATTTAAGCAACCTTATGGACTAAACTCTTTTATATTTTACCAGTTTGTAATTTGATATCAATTTATTCACCTCTTAATATTTTTAAAATATCTACTAAAACAAGTTTGTTCAATCGGTTGTTGAAACTTGAAATGAAATTTTGTATTATTTTGATTTTTGTAATTTTTATTATTTTTTTCTACATTGCCCTCTATTATATCACTTACTTATTAATAAATATAGATGGACCCCGTCAGTGTATACTTTTGTAACAAAATATTCTGTTAATTATTTATTGTTTTTAACTTACTCATTGAATTTCATAAGAAGGTCTTTGGTTGAAACCTAAGGAATACAAACAAGATGAAATATTGCATTCAATCCAAGAATTGTTTAAGGATATGCACTTAGGCCTCACCTAGATATAGAGATTCGAAAATTACATAATTCATATTCTCAATAACATTATAACATTCCCGGTTGAGAATGTAGATGTCATAGCGTTATACAAAGAAAGTACCATATAATGAAATTGTGTTTGTAGTCTAACAATTAGGATAATTGCCATCCAAGCAATTGACCCGGGTTCGACTCCCGGAAAAATGCATTACCTTTGCATTCGTTAAGCCTCTCGAATTTAGCAAACCAAACATGCAGCACTAGAGCATAATTTCGTTAAGTTTTGCTTCTAGATTTAAGCATCCCTATGGACTAAACTCTTTTCAAATTTAATAATTTATTATATAAATTCCATTTTATATATATTTCTTTAAATAAAATTTATATTCACACTTCTATTAAACAAACTTTTATATTTTACCAGTTTGTAATTTTTATATCAATTTATTCACATCCTAATATTTTTAAAATATCTACTAAAACAAGTTGTTTCAATCGGTTGTTGAAAATTGAAATGAAAGATTCGTATTATATTGATTTTTATAATTTTATTATTTTTTTATACATTACCCTCTTTTATATCACTTACTTTTTCATAAATACACATGGACCCCGTCAGTGTATACTTTGTAAAAAATATTCTGTTAATTATTTATTGTTTTTAACTTACTCATTGAATTTCATAAGAAGGTCTTTGGTTCAAACCTAAGGAAGACAAACAAGATGAAATATTGCATTGAATCCAAGAATGTTTAAGGATATGCGTTTAGGCCTCACCTAGAAATAGGATTCGAAAATTACATAATTCATATTCTCAATAACATTTATGACATTCCCGGTTGAGAATGTAGATGTCATAGCATTATAGAAAGAAAGTACCATATAATGAAATTGCGTTTGTAGTCCAATGGTTAGGATAATTGCCTTCCAAGCAATAGACCTGGGTTCAACTCCCGGCAAATGCATTACCTTTGCATTCGTTAAGCCTCTCGAATTAAGCAAACCAAACATGTAGCCTATTTGGTTAAGTTTCGCTTCTCGATTTAAGCAACCTTATGGACTAAAGTCTTTTATATTTTACCAGTTTGTAATTCTGATATCGTTTTATTCACCTCTTAATATTTTTAAAATATCTACTAAAACAAGTTGTTTCAATCGATTGTTGAATCTTGAAATGAAAGCTTCGTATTATTTTTGATTTTTGTAATTTTTTTTATTTTTTTCTACATTACCCACTATTATATCACTTACTTTTTCATAAATACACATGGACCCCATCAGTGTATACTTTTGTAAAAAATATTCTGTTAATTATTTATTGTTTTTAACTTACTCATTGAATTTCATAAGAAGGTCTTTGGTGCAAACCTAAGGAAGACAAACAAGATGAAATATTGCATTGAATCCAAGAATTGTTTAAGGATATGCGCTTAGGCCTCGCCTAGAAATAGAGATTCGAAAATTACATAATTCATATTCTCATACATTATGACATTCCCGGTTGAAAATGTAGATGTCATAGCGTTATACAAAGAAAGTACCATATAATGAAATTGCATTTGTAGACCAACGGTTAGGATAATTGCCTTCCAAGCAATAGACCTGGGTTCGACTCCCGACAAACGCATTACCTTTGCATTCGTTAAGCCTCTCGAATTAAGCAAACCAAACATGCAGCCCCAGAGCTTAATTTCGTTAAGTTTGGCTTCTCAATATAAGTAACCTTATGGACTAAACTCTTTTATATTTTAGCAGTTTGTAATTTTGATATCAATTTATTCACCTCTTAACATTTTTAAAATATCTACTCAAACAAGTTTGTTCAATCGGTTGTTGAAACTTGAAATGAAAGTTTCGTATTATTTTGATTTTTGTAATTTTTATTATTTTTTTCTACATTGCCCTCTATTATATCACATAGTTTTTAATAAATATACATGGACCCCTTCAGTGTATACTTTTGTAACAAAATATTCTGTTAATTATTTATTGTTTTTAACTTACTCATTGAATTTCATAAGAAGGTCTTTGGTTGAAACCTAAGGAAGACAAACAGATGAAATATTGCATTCAATCCAAGAATTGTTTAAGGATATGCACTTAGGCCTCACCTAGATATAGAGATTCGAAAATTACATAATTCATATTCTCAATAACATTATGACATTCCCGGTTGAGAATGTAGATGTCATAGCGTTATACAAAGAAAGTACCATATAATGAAATTGTGTTTGTAGTCTAACAATTAGGATAATTGCCTTCCAAGCAATTGACCCGGGTTCGACTCTCGGCAAATGCATTACCTTTGCATTCGTTAAGCCTCGAATTAAGCAAACCAAACATGCAGCACTAGAGCATAATTTCGTTAAGTTTTGCTTCTCGATTTAAGCAACCCTATGGACTAAACTCTTTTCAAATTTAATAATTTATTATATAAATTCCATTTTATATATATTTCTGTAAATAAAATTTGTATTCACACTTCTATTAACAAACATTTATTTTTACCAGTTTGTAATTTTTATATCAATTTATTCACATCTTAATATTTTAAAATATCTACTAAAACAAGTTGTTTCAATCGGTTGTTGAATATTGAAATGAAAGATTCGTATTATATTGATTTTTATAATTTTTGTTATTTTTTTTATACATTACCCTCTATTATATCACTTACTTTTTCATAAATACACATGGACCCCGTCAGTGTATACTTTTGTAAAAAATATTCTGTTAATTATTTATTGTTTTTAACTTACTCATTGAATTTCATAAGAAGGTCTTTGGTTCAAACCTAAGGAAGACAAACAAGATGAAATATTGCATTGAATCCAAGAATTGTTTAAGGATATGCGTTTAGGCCTCACCTAGAAATAGGGATTCGAAAATTACATAATTCATATTCTCAATAACATTATGACATTCCCGGTTGAGAATGTAGATGTCATATCGTTATAGAAAGAAAGTACCATATAATGAATTGCGTTTGTAGTCCAACGGTTAGGATAATTACCTTCCAAGCAATAGACTTGGGTTCAACTTCCGGCAAACGCATTACCTTTGCATTCGTTAAGCCTCTCGAATTAAGCAAACCAAACATCCAGCCTATTTCGTTAAGTTTCGCTTCTCGATTTAAGCAACCTTATGCGACTAAACTCTTTTATATTTTACCAGTTTGTAATTTTGATATCAATTTATTCACCTCTTAATATTTTTAAAATATCTACTAAAACAAGTTTGTTCAATCGGTTGTTGAAACTTGAAATGAAATTTTGTATTATTTTGATTTTTGTAATTTTTATTATTTTTTTCTACATTGCCCTCTATTATATCACTTACTTATTAATAAATATAGATGGACCCCGTCAGTGTATACTTTTGTAACAAAATATTCTGTTAATTATTTATTGTTTTTAACTTACTCATTGAATTTCATAAGAAGGTCTTTGGTTGAAACCTAAGGAATACAAACAAGATGAAATATTGCATTCAATCCAAGAATTGTTTAAGGATATGCACTTAGGCCTCACCTAGATATAGAGATTCGAAAATTACATAATTCATATTCTCAATAACATTATAACATTCCCGGTTGAGAATGTAGATGTCATAGCGTTATACAAAGAAAGTACCATATAATGAAATTGTGTTTGTAGGTCTAACAATTAGGATAA
>NW_017617000.1:0-63288 GCF_001879475.1 Ipomoea nil
TTCCCTGGGTATAGTAATCTTATTGGCTCCTCCCATCCTCAGTGACACCCAATCTATTCCGTCCACCTATATTAGTATCCATTTTACTGCACACTATCGCCTCCGATCCCTTGCACTCGCGCGATTGCTGATTGAACACTTTTCTAAGCAGTGAGTTCTTAGATCAGCCTGTTCAGACTTTACAGGCGCTCTCTCCGCCATAGATAAGGATGAGATATGCTCGCAGACGAACTATATCGTCTAGTACCCTTGGGGAATGAGTGGTAAATTTGCCTGAAATCGCCACCCAAAACAACTGTGTTTGTCACGATTGTATATCAGCAACTCCTTGGATTTCTAAGCGCATCAACATTCCGCCATCCGCATAGTTCGATCCAAAGCTTCAAAGCAGAATTTATGCATCATTGGGGCTTCGTCCCATATTATCAGCTTTGTTTGCACAAGAAGTTCCGCCAGTTCACTGCCGTTCCTTATGTTGCACGTGGAATCTTCATTAACAGATATCGGTATAGCAAATCTGGAATGCGCCGTACGACCACCAGGTAATAACAGCGAAGCTATGCCGCTAGAAGCAACATTTAAAACTATTTGACTCTTAGACCTTAATGCGGAAGAAAGTGCTCGCCACAAGAAAGTCTTACCTGTCCCTCCATAACCAGATACGAAGAATAACCCACCTTGCTGGCAATCGACGTCAGTTAACACTTCATTGTATATTGCCCTTTGTTCGTCTGTTAACTGCCTTACCAATTCTTGATTCTCTTTCTCTTGTTCTCCACGATCGTATGATAATTCTTCTTGAATCAACCTATTTGCAATAATGTTTAACGCACCAAATTGGGTCGTTGGCATCTCAGGATAGTCCTTCAAACTCTTACCATGATTAGATAATAGCTTTTCAATCTGAACTAAAGCAAAGTTCATTTTCTGCGAATCGGTCAACCACAAACTTTGCATACATATATATAAACATTTGTTGTTATAGCTCAAATACGTTAAATTTGACTTAATATTCTTTTAAAAATGTACGATTACCTCTGTTCTGCAGTTGTGTACGGATATTGAATTGGCATCGTCTGATAGATGTTGCCAAACGGCGTGCCAAACTATTTCCGGTTTCCCCATGCAACTGCTCATGTAGTAATGTCACAAACAATCTCCTCAAATTGTTCCGCTGACGCCCAATAACTGGCTTCATCTATTGCATCAACATATTCGTTGTCATCATCAACTAAACCTCTTGCATAACACGCATCTCGGAATGAGTCATATTGTACTCCATTTACAGTCCTAATATCTTCGTAACTTTTAGGGCCGCGGACTTTGTTGAGCAAAACACCTCAAATAGAAGATTTCACCAGTAGCTGGTGGGACATAGAATATACGTCCTATGGAGAACCCTTTCTTTCGTGGCTTGCCATTTTCTAAGGTCTTTCTTCCAAACGAATCTTGTTGGCATCTCAACATAAGTAAGCTCTTCTGGCACCGGGGTATGTTTTATTAGCTTCAAAACCATTCTAAAAACATGCTCTGTGCTATCGTAGGTCTATTCACAATGTTCTCAACCGCATCATCATCTGCAAATATCACACTCTGTTGATTAGGTAGGTGAAAGCTTAACCTCTCTACCGAAGGCGCACGAAGTTGTATATCAAAACCAAACAGACGCCAGACCGCTTCACACGGGGATATGTACCTACAGTCATAGTACATATTTATCTCATCTACTGCTTTGCCATTCTCGTCATCATTGCCTGTTTTGTAAAATTCGGCTGTTACTCGATCATGACCCTTGTTAACATACTTGAACAGGTACTTGATTGACCTTGATTGGTTGCACCACTCGACATTTATATGAGCCTTGTACTTGAGTAATAAATATCTATTGTGCGGTACCACATACCTGTTGTCCAAGGCGATACCGTTCTTTGTAACTACACTGCCATTGGTCTCTCCTTCTATATACCGGGTAACCATCGTCATCAAACGTAGAACTATCAACAAATCTCTTAGGAAAATGTTTAGAGCATCGCGCATTTACCATGCATGGAGAATTTGTCCTCGCTTTTCCACATGGACCATGCATCATAAATTCCTCTATCGCTTGGTAATACTCAGCATCTTTCTTTTCATCCGGAATCTCTGCGGAAATTATGTTGTCTAGAGTGAGAACTTGCCTAACTTCTTTACTTTTCTCCATAAAAAGTAATATATGAGCATGCGGAAGACCTCGCTTTTGAAACTCAATTGTATATATGACTGTAACAACATACAAATAAACATAATAATGTTAAGCAATTACCTAAAATTTATTTAGATAAATTGATTTAAAATAAAAAAAAAACAAAATATTACCTCCAGCCACAGGGCCAAATAGTTGATTCTTTCGACAGTCAGCTATCAAAGCATCCAACTTAATCTTGAATAAGCGGCAAATTATGTCCGGCCGGTCTTCTGGCTTCAACCTTTGATCTTTTAAAAAGCGTTGCACCTCAGGCCACTTCGGATTGCATGTAAAAGTTATAAATAAATCTGGGTATCCAATCCATCTACATATTGCCATTGCATCTTGGTAGTTTTGTATCATGTATCTAGCACCACCCGTAAAACTCGAAGGTAGTATTATTCTACGACCTTGGGCTGCAGGACTTATTTCACCCCTCGTCAAAGCATCAGTCAATCCACTATAACTCTCACACCTTAGGCTTTTTTGGTGTGTCCTTATATAAATTAGTCTTCCAGACTCAACCATTGGTGTAGCCATCTACAACGAACTGTTGGAACAACCGTTTGGCAAATAATATGGTACTCGGAGCTGACTGTCTAGATTGTATGCGGTAGCAAAAAAACTCCCTGGGGCTAATCCTCTGTCTACCACCAGAAGAGCGCCAGCCTACTACGTCGGCGAATGCAATGTCCTCCCGATAACCATCTTCGCCATATGGAAACAAAATAGGGTATTGCAGTGGTAAGTATGAAGGATTTAATTCAGTAATCCTCTGTAGGTGGCCACCCTTCGATTGAACAATAATATCACGCTCTCCAATACTTGTATCCAGATCTCCAACAATTAAAGCTACTACTTCAGAAACTTGAGGCAGATTATATGTCCTCGCATCTCTAGTTCGTTTTCCCAACAACTTTATTTTTACTTCGGCGCATGGATAATATCCAACTCAGACATAGCCATGCGAAAAGACTTAACCAAGACATTATTTTCATCCAGGTCTTTCTGAATGACATTCACTATTTCTACATGAATGTCATCTTGGTCACCACTACCCCTACAACAACATATACTTGGAATTGATATTTATTTAGATAAAAAATAGTATTTAATGTGTAATTACGGAAACTTCTTTACCTCACAGCATTTATACGGTTGTTCCTTTCATTTGTCGTGTCGTATATGTATAACTGGGCAAAATGAGGTTCTTTGCCTTGTTCTGGAAGTAAAGTGCCCATTAGGTGGTAGTTTTGACCACTTAATCGAAAAATTGGAGGTGCTCCCCCCTTGTTCACGTTCTTGTCAATTTTTCCACCCATGGATGTGAAGCAGAACATGTTGTTGTAGGTCCTAATGTTGTGTAAAAACTCTTTTGATATTTCGTCATTGCCGAAAAAGAGATCAAATATACCTTTTGGTGGCAACTTATTATCCGGCAATTTGATCTTCCCATTGTTGCAACACAACATAAACAGTGGCGATGCTTTTGTTGACAAATTCTTCTTCCTTTCTTCAAACCAAAACAGAGCCCCACAATGGACGCACTGATTCGTTGCATCACCAAAATCGCAGTATTGACCTGAAACCAAATATATACAAATTTAAATACTGATTTATATTTCAGGCACGTATAAAACAAACATACATACCATGTTGTGGACCAGAGGATGTCCCAATTTCCGAGGTCTGCCTAACAGCGTTACCCGATATATTTGCATCTGAAATTAAAAAACATTTAAAAATTATTTTTAATATTGAAAGAGTGACCATATGTACTTTACTTATATTTGTTTGAAACACCACAGGGGACTATTTTTTTACCATCTATGTTCTGATTTGGGACATCGCTCATTGTATTGTTACTTTCATCTTCAAAGGCAGGTAGCAAGTCTCTGGTTGTTACATGGTCTTCGACAATTGCATATTTATCTAATGGTTTACGAATTGCCAATTCATCTTGTGTTATCGTCGAACCCGGATTTTGTTTATCTACAATAAAAAATTTCTGGCAATTGCTTGGACCTATTTGTGTATTGCACTGCCGTACTGTACACATACATAATATTAGACAAATTTAAAGAATAACAATATTTAAAGTGACAATTAATTGAGACCACTATATTTTATGGGACTATAAAAAAATAAGTTGGTAGCACGTACTAACATAAAAAGGATAGAATTCTTAATATTATAAATTAAATACACTTAACATTATAACTTATGCTACCCTAGAATATGAAATAGTAATTTAACTGTATAAGTATTATTATATTTTATTGGAAAAATCACATGATAGACCATGGTCCACAATAATGTGTGCACCATAAATAGGAATAAAAGTGAAAAAGTGTATTTCAGCAAAAAAATTGATATTATCAAATAAATCATATATCAGCAAAAAATTAGTGAAATTACAATTCCACACATACTTATATGTACTATGAGTTACATTATAATTAAATTACACATAACAAAAGAAATATAACTATTTGAACAAAAAATTAGAAATTGATATTATCAAATAAATCATATATCATGCAAAAATTAGTGAAGTTACAATTCCACACATACTTATATGTACCATGAGTTACATTATAATTAAATTCACAAAGAGTCTATAGCAATTCAGCTTAGGGCATTTACCGGTAGTGATGTTACTCAATGGTGTGATATTTTCAGACAAACATCCTCGCTGGGGATTAGTGTAAGGAGTAGCTGTCGTCCGTTGGTCTTGATCTTGAGCAGCATTATTCGTAAAAGATGAGCAACCGAAATGATTTGCTGTGATTGAAAATATACCATTAAATTAAGAACTAATTCCAATAATTATAACTCGAAACAATTAAGTACACATAACATAAATAATTTTACAATTGCACAACTTTAATACGTAATCGAATAGAATTATGTAGACGACGGTCCACATTCTAACTTAAATACAATTCAAATCTAAAAGTATATATCATTAAGTACAATGTAATCAATTAATTACACCTAATCAATTAATTAGAAATTGATATTAAACATAAATTACATTACAATTATAACATTTAATTTGACAAACAGCTTCGAACAATTAACAGTATAAGGACATTTAAATTAACAATTAATGTATATCAATTCATATATTGGGATTTACCATTACTGATGTTACTGAATGGTGTGATATCTGGGGACAAACCACATCCCAACGGATTTTGGGTTCGATTATTTGGCGTATGTTGCTCTTTCCCTTGACCAGCATTAGTCATTAATGATGATTTGCAAAAATTATTTGCTGTGAGGAAAAAAGAATCAATTAAAAGACGATAAAAACAACAGTAAGTACAACAATTGACATTTTAAAATTTAATCACACCTAATGCTATTCATTACGCTAGCCTATAAGTGTAAATTGTAATTGTTTTAAATAAGGTTTACATAATAAGTAGACCAATAAAAAGGTTTTTTAAATTCACAATGATGCTATATCAATTGAACTTAGTTGATTTACCGTTAGTCATGTTACTCAAGGGTGTGATGTTTTGCGACAAACATCCTCCTAGAGGAATGCGGGAAGGATTTCTTGCCGAAGGCTGTTGTTTTCCTTGAGCAGAATTATTCCTTGATGATGAGTTGCCCAATTGATTTTCTGCGAATTAGAATAGAACATTAAAATAAATAATAATCCAAATAATTAAAAATCCTAAAAATGAATTACACATAACACAACTAACAGTACATAATTAATTTCGAATTGTTCAAGATTTACCTAACAATTATTTACAAATTAGTGATTGTGCCACTAAACACACCTAACGGATAATCTAATTGTGATATATATATATATATATATATATATATATATATATATATATATATATATATATATATATATATATATAACCTGAAATTGTAATGGCTATATAGTAACACTAATTTTATTTGACAAACTCTTAAGTATAACATTGTCCACAATAAATACCATTAGAATTGTTAAGATTATATATCTAATTAATTACACATAACAATTCAAAATTAAATATATAAATAAATAACTATATACATATCTATATATTTATTTATTAGTTTATATGTATAAACTATTTAAATATATATATTTTCTGTATATATATAATTTGCCGCACATAATATATATATATATATATATATATATATATATATATATATATATATATTAATTATTATTGTTTTTTCCGGTCGGAATATTGAGAGAAGAGGAAGGAGGCTGATAAGCCTTCTCCTTCGCTTGACCTCTCCTTCTCTCATGTCTGAACCGCTCTGTTCTTCAGCAATTCCAAACGATCTTCCTATATTTCTCTGTCAAGCCTAAATCTAGATCAGTCCTAAGTCGTAATCTCCGATTCAACTGTTCTTATTGAACATTATTTCCGGAGAAATTGTAGTCCGGTCTCGCTTAGCATCGATCCGATTTTCAATACACAATCCCGATCTTTCCTTTCTGTGAAAGATCGTAGTGTTCAACAACGGTAAATGGTGGCAATCGCGTTTCAGTGAAGCTAATTCTCCAATTCTAAGGTTAGTATGCTTTAAATCTACACAAAATTTGTTTAGGGTTTCGTACTTTTCATTGTTCTTTGTTCTAAAATTGATCTACATTTCTGGATCTACGCATGCATATCGATAATTCATAGTCCAATTTATTGATTTCAGATTTGTATGATTCATAGCCATTAGTGTTCTAAACCGTATTCTTTTTAGAAATTGCTCTAAAAACACCAAATAGAAATTACTCTTAACTGTTTAACAATCATTTTCAAAATGGTATAGCTATATTATTATTCACACAAACCCTAACCTTTTTTCGACTTTATCATGTTGTTTTTCATGAACATACTGGAATTTTTTGAGGAGACAGAGAGCATAAACAGAATCGCACAGGAAGAGGATGCTATAATGAAGCTTAATTTGAAGTATTAAAAAGATAAGTTTCGAACTTACCTTTATTTTCATCACTTGGTTTCCTTTTGATGCCTATAATTGTTGATTTAGTGATTTTCCTCATTGCTCTGTCTATTGTTTTTACTTGAAAATGTAGATGTGATTTGTCTATTTTACTGGGGTATGAAACTGGCAGGTTGTGTTGGTAGTTAGATGGGGCATCCTTGTTTAGATGGGTTCATTGTAGTTTATTTTACTTTTGCCTTGATTTTGAAAATAGGATTGGAACTGATGAAGAGTTTTCTCTTAATAGTAATGATAGCTGCCCATCAATTCTATTTAATGTTTAGGCAATGTGTTTCTTTTCCTAAGAATGATTAACTAATACTTAACAGGACAATAATTCCCTTGCCTTGGCAATGTATGGCAGTGTATTCACTTCTATGTTATGGCAATTAAAATATAGTTTCAGTTTTTTAGTTAACCGAACAATGTTAATTAATTTACAACTCTGGAATTGCAATGCTGTTATCTAATTTCTTTCAAAATGTGGCTGCCAATTTATTCAATGTATGTGTTGATGTTATTATTTATTCTGGACAGAAATACTAACCTTGTTTATTTTTTTCTTTTTAGAGCTACTGAAGAGCAGCCAGCAGAAAAGAATCACTATGGCCTGATCAGAAAATAAGTTAAGACTCTATCTTGATTTGGCTTAGTTTAGATGACTTTGCACTGTTATAGTTTCACAGTTTGTAAGTCTGTTGTAAGAACATTGAACACATACATTAATTATTTGATTCTACTTATGAAATATTATGAACACATTCTAACAATTTTAAATTTTTGGGGTATTTTTTTTAGAATGGAATAGTCCAAGCTTGTGACACATTGAAATGCAGCAAGCTGAAAAGAACCAAGCAATCAAAGACCACTAAAAGCATTATGGTCATATAAGCAAATAGGTTAAGACTTTATTTTTATTTGTCTGTCTTTAGATTAGTTTGTATGCATATACTTGCATAGTTTGTAACTTTGTTCACTTTACTTTGTAAATATTCTGAACACAGATTCTAACAAATTTTTTTTTTTTGTTATTCTTTTTAGAATTAAATAATTCAAGCTTTGAAGAAATTGAAGAGCATCCGTCAGAAAAAAACCAATCAATCAAAGACCACTAAAAGCAATATGGTGATATAAGCAAATAGGTTAAGACTTCCTCTTTACTTGACTGTAGTTAGATTAGTTTGTATGCATATACTTGCATAGTTTGTAAGTCTGTTCACTTTAATTTGTAACGCAATACTTTTCCATTACTGGTTTTTACTTTGCTGCATTGTTTTTTTCTATATAAGTATACAATTCTGTAATGTTAGCACAGTAATGTTAATAACTTTTTTTTTTTTGCTCTTTGGTCAAAACTGGTATAACTATTTTGTATATATCATAATATACTTTAACTGTGTTTTATTGCAAGCAACAACTTTGGTTTTTTAATATTACACACATTCAGTAAGATGTCCTTGTTCAATAAATGGTCCTCGACTATCGAACAACTTCATATATTTTTAATTGTAGTGTCTTTGATATCTTGACTTTGGTGCATTATTTTATTCTATATAAGCATATAAGTGACCTTTGTGTATGATAAACTTTTTTTTTGTTAAGCAGATTCTCATTTATTAGTGAACACAGTAATTTAAATTCGCTTCTTTTACTCTTTGCTTAAGACTGGTATAATGTTCTTGTATGTATCATAAGATTCTTTAATTTGTTTTTATTGGAAGAAACAACTTTATTTTATTAATAATACAAACCTTGAAAACTGTCTTTGTTCTCCAAATGGTCCTCGAGTATCGACAATGTTAATCTATTTTTATTTGTATGCTATTTGACCTCTGGTATTTGTTAAATTATTTTATTCTATATTGCTATAAAAGTCAGATATGTTTAGGATCAAAACATTTTTCAGTTTAAAGGATTGTTGGTTTTTTTTGTTAAAACAGTAATGTAAATGAATAAAAAAACTCTTCTTTTAGTTGCTGTTATCTAATTTCTTTTTAAATGTGCTAGAAAACATTGATGGATTCCAGCTTGAACATCAATTGATTTCGAGAGATGCAAACAGAGTAAAGGAAGATTGTGCAAATAGGTAATTGGAATTAACACCTTTTTTTTTAGCACAGTATATTTACATATCTTCATATTAGAATTTCAAACAGAGTTAAAGAAGATTGTGCAAATAGGTAATTGAAACAAACTCTATTTTATAGGCACAATATATTTAGATATAAAGTCTTAGAATTGGAAATAGGAAAATATACCCTAAACCCTAAACTTCAAAGTCTAAATTGCTTGGCAAACTATTTCCATCTTGTTTGCCTTCTTAAACCTTGGCCACCTAGCATCTTTGCTAAACTTTGACACCTTTCATCCTTACTCTGAATAACCTGTTAGGAAAATTAGGAAAACTGCAAAACAGGCACAATATATTTAGATATAAAGTCTTAGAATTGGAAATAGGAACATATAAAAAACACAATTTAAAACTCTAAATTACTTGCCAAAGAATTTCCATCCTGTTTGCCTTCTGAAACCTTAGCACCTGGCATCTTTGCTGCAAAACAGGCACAATATATTTAGATATAGAGTCTTAGAATTGAAAATATGAACATATAAAAACACAACTTCAAACTCTAAATTGCTTGCCAAACTATTTCCATTCTGTTTGCCTTTTAAACCTTGGCCACCTTGCATCTTTGCTAAACTTTAACACCTTTCATCCTTACTCCTAATAACCTGAAAGGAAAATTAGGAAAACTGCAAAACAGGATATAATAGCAGTATACACAACCATTTATTGTACTAAACAGATAGGTAATTACTAAAAGCATTAGATCAAAGTTCAAAACCATCCATATATAGAACTGAAAAAAAAGAAATTGTCACACCATAGTATTACAAAAAAAAAAAAAAAAATTGTCTGGATAGTGCCCGGCTAACAACAGCCACTTTCAACCATCAATCTGAATTACAACTTTTCCTTTTTTATTTCTGAGTCATTCAATTTCCTACTTTTGGACGATGAAAACTCATCCAAAAGTGACCTTTTAATGGCACCAGCATTTTCTGCATTGTCTTCTCCTTCCTTTTGCGAGGGCTGGACAGTGGCAGGACTATTGACTTCAACTCCAATAGAATCTTCCTATAATTAAGAACAGCAGAAAAACCTATTAGTAACCAAAAAAAAAAACCTATAATTTAGGGTTTCAAATTCTTACTCCAGAAACTGCATCAGTGTTAATTTCCTCCTCAATCATCCTTGACATTAAGTCTTGCTCTTCATGCTCCACAAATCTGTCAGCATAGGTCTTAAGCAAGTGCTCATCCCTTACAACCCTAACAACATTGAATGGGTAATTGGGACCCATCTTTTGGGCCAGTTTGAAGTTGATCTTAAAAAGCATCTTCATACCAACTATAGCATCTAATTCAGGTGGCACTTCAACATCAAGCTGTTTAGATAGTTGATAAATAACCAAATTAAAAACAGATAATGTAAACAGTTTAAGAAAAAAAATGTAGACATTAGGTAATAAGAATTTACCTCCTTGTATTTTGCATACAAAATAGAGGCAGGAATACCCACAAGCTCTGTAACTTCCCTATCCCAAAGCAACATGGGAGCATCTCCAGACTTGTCAAGAGCAATAACAACTACTTTGTACCTAACTGTACCCATCATACAACTCTTCTTACACTTAGTACAAAAAAGTGTCCCTTCCTGTTCTTTAAGCTTCTTATTACATCCAAGTTTCAGGCATGATAAGTAATACCAACCATCCTCAAAATCCAACCCAAGAATCTCAGCAGCAACATAGTAGTCCCCATCCTATAGTATTCAAAAAAATTGATAAGTATATATAGCACTTAATAATTTCAGTTACATCAAACTACAAAAGGAATTGGTAGTTTAGTGTGTGGATTACCTGTTTCACCTTCTTAATGTCATGGCAGTTAGTGACAATAACAGAAGCATTATTAAAATCACTTAGTCCTGTAGAGTTGGAATGCAGTGTGCCAGTACTGAGACTCCTCATTGGAGTACCCTGAGCTTTCATGCTTCAAAAAGATTAGAAACTTAGTTAGATGTGTCTAAAACACAAAACAACAATAAAGTAGACAACATTTAAACTATCTTTCTTATTTTTAGATATGCATTTTAGTAAAAAGTAGAGCACATAAACTCTTTAAACTATCTTTCTTATTTTTAGATATGCATTTTAGACAACATTTGCCTAAAATAAGTAGTAGAAAGTAGAGCACACAGTAATTAAAATAGCAAAAAAATTAGTAGAAACCAAAAAAAATAGGAGAAATATAAAAGATGGAACTTACTTTGACTTAAACTCTTTAAACTCTTCCCAATCCTCATTAAACCACAGCTTCGTAGCATCATAGGAACTGGTTATTCTCACTTCACCTAAAATAAATGAAAAAAATAGATGCATGTATTTTTAGATATATATTAGGATATATATACAGTATAGAATATTTAGTATTTGAATCTATAGATTAGAAGAGAAAACAATATAAAAACTCACCACCCACAACTTTGGCCCTACAGCATTGAATGACAACAATCAGTGGTTCAACAGAATCACTATTGTAAAAAGGCATCAGGGAACTAACATGCTCATTCCACAGTGTACACATGATGGTGTTATCACTGGTTTAGAAACAGAAAAAACACAAAATTAAAAAAAAAAATGCATTATATTCTAATGTAATCAAATTTATTTTAAAAAACTTACGCATTGTCTTGAAGTTGGAAGTCTATTAGTTTGGTGGCCTTTCCCCCTACAATCTTGTCCACAGGATTGTAAATCTCAACTACCCTTCCAATAACATCTGCAAAATGAACAAAGTATAATCAATAACTACTAAAAGTAGAATAAAGAACATATTAGCAGATAGGAAAGTTAATTTTAGTACCAATCAGCTCCTTGTCATTCACATCATCAGGATCTTTCAAAGCCTCAAAACTCTTTAATCTAAACATTTTGCAAGGAAACCCCTTAGAATGTATTTCCTTGACTTGTGTTCTGTAGTTAAATTTGAGCAGGAAACCATGCTCTGTAATCTTGTACACGTAGTAGTTTGTAGAGGCCATGAAGTTCTTTATTTCATAAACTTTCCCTTCCTTGATTGTATCTCTATACTTTACAATGTCTTTCTTGATGATACTCGCATGAATATAGTCTCCCTGCGAATACAATAGTAAACAAATTTTAGACAGCAAAACAGTTTAGGATGAGCAGATAACATGGCATGATAGTAGCTTAATTGAAAGAGTACTATATGAGAAGATTATAGATAGTAAAACACACTAAGATTATTAGATAAAATGGCAGCAGTTCATAGACAAAATAATATGTGAAAATAGATAAAATTACCTCTTCATCATGGAACACAACTTCCATGCTCTTACTAACCTGCCCCTCTCCCCTTTTCTCAGGAACTTCAAACACACGAACTGCTCTCACTCGTATTGCCCTTTGCTGGTGTTCCGGCTTGATGTTCCTGACAGCAATGAACATGGAAGGCATGTTGAAACACCAAATATTGCTTTAGAAAGGCCTGTAAAGTGTGATTACTTTCGGAAGTGTCCGACCATGCAGAAGACCGGTATTTATACATACTGAAGATTCAAAAAAAAGGAGATACCGGCATTATATGTTTGGGAAATACCACATCTCAATTAATGTAAATTTGAATATTGCAACTCTTCATATTCTATGTAATCTAGGTATCTCTGTATGTATGTAATGCATATAATTGTTTCTTGTATGCCGTAGCAGTTCATTATTATTTGTAGATATTAATAGGAGTGATCTTGGTTACAATACCAAAGAGTTCTACATTAATTGAACTCCTTGGGAACCAAGGACTGTGTAATAATAACAACGGCTAGGTATATTCCCAATAGCGATTCCCATTACACGCGCAGAGTAAAAACGGAAGTAATTCGAGATGCATAACTATACCAAAACTGCGTCGTTTTCATTGGGCGGGAAACAATGATTGGCAAAACTTCTTGCTTTATTATAGAGTTAGATTACTACTATTACTACTATTACTACTATTACTATTATTACTATTATTACTATTATTACTATTATTATTATTATTATTATTATTATTATTATTGGACGACCCCACCCAACGCCCTAATATACTGCAGTACTCCCCCCACGCCTAAAATGCACAATTATATTGCAAACCAAATTCATAATAATAATAATAATAATAATAATAATAATAATAATAATAATAATAATAATAATAATAATAATAATAATAATAATAATAATAATAATAATAATAATAATAATAATAATAATAAGTGAAATGTCATTTTTACCCTCATATTTAACATCCCTAACACTTATTTAACGGAGAGGGGGGAAAATAGCCACTTCAAAAATAATTGAGGGGGATAAAGTGGTTACATAAACAACACAATGAAAAAATGTGCTATTAGTAAACAACACATGGGGAAAAAGTGTCATTTTAAATAACAATGGGAGGTTTTATTGTCCTTTGTAAGAAGTATTTGTAATGAATAAGACAATAAATATAGTCCACATTTTTAGGGCTGACTTTTTGCTCTCAAACAATTTATTTGTTACATTAAATTTCACTAGGCCTAATCTAACAAGATGAAGTCATTTATTTTTGAAGAAGAATGTAATACAATGCAAAAGTTTTACATTTTTCTTTAATAGTACAGTATTAATTACATTTTCCTTTATAAGTCGTAATAAACACTTTATTCATGATTAGTATTACATTTTCTGATATAAGTATTACATTTTCATCTTGACCCGACCCGTCTCATGAACAATAATTCATGAGACAGTCTCACACAAGCTTTTGTCTATCTAATAACATATTTAATTTAAGGAATAAGCGCAAAATAGTCTCATTAATTATGTGAGAAGGTTTTCAAAAAAAAAAAAATTATGTGAGATTATGCCATTGGCGCATTGAACTAAAAAATATTTAATTCGATATTTTAACTTCAAAAATAATACAATTTGTATTTTTTGTAGATTGTTGTTCAGTAGCATTGTTGTAGATGTTGTACATGTATGTTTGTATAGATAATGTTGGCTTAATTTTTGGTAGAATAGTATAAATAGTCCGCATATTTTAGTATAGGCATTGGTACTAGTTAGAGCTACTCATAAGGAGCAAAAGTTTCTATAAGACTCAACTATAACAAGAAGCTTATGGCATAGGTGCTACAACAAGGATCAGGGCCGGCCTAAGGGCGGGCGAGGTGGGCACTCGCCCTGGGCCCAACATTGGGCCCTAACTTGTTTTTTTATCTTTTGATGAAGTTAAAAAAATATGTCTGCATATGTAAAGATTTGAATCCATGCCTTCAAAATTATTTATTAATTTTAAATCTACTTAACAATTACAACCATTTGATATACTTATTTTAGTTAATAGATATATATTAGTGAACATTGAATTAATTTATAATTACATTTCAGGGGCCCAAAGTTTGAATGGACACTACTCCAAAGCTATTCTAACATGTTTTTTTATAATAACCTGGAGGGTGTCGTTGAGTGGAAGAGACTCATTCATCCTTAACTAAAGGTTAAGGGTTCGATACTTGGCTTTGGGAATGGAGTAGTCTTAAATCTCTAGGCCAGTTGTCCCACTCAAAAGAGGTGCATACAATTCAGCGAGGGGATTAGTCACTGTGTCTGACGATGGAAACCCTGGGTATACCTAAAAAAAAACATGTTTTTTTTTATAATAAAAAAATTATATGTTTACAAACTTTTAAAATAATCATTTAATTATTTTCAATTAATCCATACAATCTTTTAAGGCAAATTATTCTGTAGACTCGGGTCCAAAATACACAATTTACATTCTGAATGTTCACAATTTTGTAAAATGTAAATTGTGAACATTTAGTAGGTAATTTTAAACATTAAGTATGTAAATTATGAACATTCAATATGTAAATGATTTATTTTCACTATTTTGGACTCGGGTCCACCTTGCAAGGTGGACCCTGATATATCTAGTGATCTTTTAATTTCCTATATTAAGGGTCTTTTTTTTTTTTTGCCCCGGGCCTATAAAATGATAGGACCGGCCCTGACAAGGATGCCATTAAAAGTCAACTACGAAGAGGTTGAAGACATAAATGTGGCCTATATACACTCTCATGCGAACGGCCGCCCATGAGAGAACTGAGAACCATCCCGTGCGCGCCACATGTCCTTTGGTGCATGTAAATGTGTTATATGTGCAAGTAGTTGGTGCACCTTTGCAAGTAAAAAGTGCAGGTAAAATCACTTGCACCTACTTTCACCTACAAGTACATGTAATTTTGCATTGTTAACATTTATTGATCTGAGTTCGTTCTGTTTGACATCGCTTTTGTTCTTGCGGAGGAGTTCAGCGAGTAGTTAGTACCCGTAAAAACCACCCGCAAACATTCATGCACCTAGGTACACCTACTTATAACTATAGGTGCACCTAGATCTGAACACGTGACGCGCGCGGGATGGTTCTCAGTTCTCTCTTGGACGGTGGGCGGCAGTTCGTACCTGAACGCGATTCTATCAGTGAGTTCAAAGGTGTTGACAAGTTGACCTCACATATAGTTTGGAATTCAAGGAAGAGGGAGTGAGTCAAGATTAATGTGAATATATATATCCTTCTTTTTTTGGGGGTGAACCGAGGGTTTTCACCGTCGGACACAGTGACTAATTCCTTCGCTGAGTTGTAGGCACCTAAGCTAAGGATCGAACCATTAACCTTTGGTTAACGATAAATGAGTCTCTTCCACTCAACCACACCTTCCAGGTTGAATAGATCTATCCTTTGACTCTCTCTCGAAGAAAGCTAAACTAAGATAAGTCATTGAATATCTTGAGTTAGAATTAGACACAAACTTGTGATAGTTCTAGTCTTAATGTAAGACTTATTTGGGCAGAGAGATGACTTGCATGAAGGAATTTTGTGGTGGCAATGATCGAGGGAAGCCTCAATTCGATAGTAGATATGGTCGTCTTTAATCCAATAAATCAAGATTTTCAGTAGTACAATGTCATAGATTTTAAGAAAATGATCAATACATGATTTAGAAGCGGGCGTATATATATGACATGCATTCACACTATCACCATTGCCTTTAAAAGTTAAATTGTATTTATATTAGTACAAATTAACATCCCTTTTTAATATGGAGTATAATATATCAAACTTAACCTCTCACTTAGAAAAAGAAAATTCTTAATTCATTTTGATTCGACCTAAGCCGAAAGTGGATCACATTCAAAATTATACTTCAAAATGACCACTTTAAATTGTCATTTTTAGCTAATTTTTTCAACAAACATTAAGCTACCATATTTGATGGTCTTTTCGGGACTAGGTCCACCATAAATCGGGTATGAAAGTACATAACTAGAGTAGAAAAATAGTAGTATTATTGTTCGGGGTGCTAGACCCAAGTATGTACAAAGCCCAAGATACTGACCCAAAGAGGTATAGTAAATAATACAAGCTATAGCCCAAATAATGAACTAGAAATAATAACACTGCTCCTAGGATCGAACCCTGATGTATGGGTTGTAAGCTAGGACCACAAGCCACTGAGCTAGAAGTGTTGTAATGGTTAGACTAGGTTGTCCCTCAGAAGGCAGAACACCCCTTCTTATGAAGCACCTCGACCCCACAACGCCATCCACATATACAGTTCCAAACGTGCCTCCTCTCCACCAACCACGTGTATGCCACGCCCAACTTGTGCCAACCTCCAAGTATACGTAACATGTGCCAACTTCGCCGAAGGGGCGCCAGAGCCACAACGGGGCATGCTCCACCCACACCAACCACGCCATAGCAAGCGGAGACCAATGGACCCCAACACCAGCCCCTCGCCACCCGACTGTGGGCGTCCATGGTCATGCTGTGGAGATGACCCAACGAGCCGGGCCGCACCCCCTCCACCCACCCCTACCAGCCCTCGCCTCTCTACTCCATTGGGCAAACCCGCCTGATTCCTAAATCCATCTTGCTCATCATAAGGCCACTTGACCAAACTGAGCCCAACAGACAGCCCGCAGCCCATATCCCCATCAAGATTGAAGAAGCCGAGTGAGTTGCTTGTGCATGTTGCAAAACAAATTGAAGAAGAAGCAAGCACTGATGAGACTGCAATTTATGAAATAGAATATACGAAACAAAACAATTCATCTGCACATCACCAAAAATAGTACATTTCTTTAAATAAGTTGCAAGTATAATGCAGTTTAAATACAAAACAAGGAATAAGAAGCCTATAACAGAAAGATATTCAAGCTTCCTTCTGCCAACTCTGTTTATGTGCTGTGACATTAGGCTTACAAAACCTGCAAGAAATGCAGCTTAACAGCTGAACTGACATTTTCAAGATTAAGTTGTGATTCAAATTCTCTACTTTCAATTTGGAGAATCTACTTCAGAAAAAAAAAGTCAGGGAAAGACAAAAATAATGCAATTTGAAAGGGTATAGAAACTGATAAACCATCTAATCAGTGGGTTTATCATGTGGCGGCCGTGTCCTGCTAGTGGCACCACCAGATGAGCTTCCAGGCTCTTGAGATTCAACAAGCTTGCGCAGCTGCTCTTGAAGACCTCGGACTCTATCTTCAGTTCTGCGGAGCTTCCTCCATCTGTAGGCAAACCAGAGACCAAACCCTCCATACACAACGATATACGAACCCCACACATAAGGGTAAGTTTCTGCATTCTCTTTGATCTTGCTATACTGTTCTTGGATCCTTCCCACCCAGCTACTACTAGATGAGCCTGTCCCTTGCATCTCTACATGTATTGCTTGTTGATCATCTTCTCCTTTTTGCTGAGTAGCCATAATTTATAACAGGTCCTGCTACTAATGGGTCAAGTTCAATTCTAAGTTGCTTGGCTATACCAGGAAATAAGCAAATTCGATACTGGGGCCAACTGTCAGCAAAAAGATAGTATTTCATTAGTACTAACTACTATAAGGTATAAAATGAGCAACAGTTACTATGTACAAATATGGAGTACTAGTTTCAAAGAAGTAAAGAATTCAAGAATTCAATTTATCTAACTTGAAAATATACTTCAATAAACCAGTAAAATGCATTTGGTATCACTCCATATAAATGCTAAAGTTCACAATGGCTCATATACCCGTGGAAGTAATAATATATTGCATGCCTCCACGTCAAAGATACTATTCTAAATATGAGATAGCAATGGTAGAGTTATCTATTCCATATGGCATTAAGAAGAGTAATCAATTCCTTACTCTATGTTCTCAAACTGGCAAAACCATTTTGGCTGCCAAACTAACAATTAATACTGTTTAGAATATATCTAATTCAATATGGCTGGATGCTCCAAAGAAGAGATGCAAAAGAACAGACTCCCTACCTACATTATGAGATGAAATAAAGGCATGGATTAGGAAGGATTTATACGTGATAGCAGACAATCTGCACATTGAACCGCATAAACCATGTCCCCTCTTAGAAAGCAAAATAGGAATTTAACTTGCCAGTTGCCACTAGAATCAACTACTCCAATCTTTTTCATACATATAATTTTTTTTAACGAATTTCTGTCTCCAATCTTTTTCACTCAGTAGGGAGGTGCTTAACTGCATTTAGAGCATCAATAAACAAGAATTTTGAATAGATTGTTATATTAGCAATTAGTAGAGTTATATACTTCTATTTACTCAACAAATAGTCAAATACCTAGTAATACTTGTGAACGAGAAAACACAAATTTAGTTGGCAAATCGCATAATGGTCTACCTGAAGCTAGGGCAGCGGCAAGAAGGGGTATGGACTATGGAGAATGGACAGTCGACAAAGAACAACAGGGGCTCATAATACACTACCAAAACTCAGATTTAATATAGATATATAGATACAGCACATATCTCATTTTGATTCGCTCACAAAATTTATACAGAGTATATAACTACATACCAGAATTTGAGAAAATAAGATTTTATATTTTGAATTGTGCTTACGGAGGTCGGAGGCTGTCGGTCGGCGATCCAAATGGTGGTGGATGGCATGGCAATGCAGAGAGGGAGTATTTAATTTGAAATTTCAGATCTTCAGAATAATTGAGAAAATTATATAATATTCCATACAAGTTTCATATTTATAAGGACTCTAGGATCCTTCAAGAATCAAAATTGGAAAAGTTGTACCTAATTGGAAGTTGTCTAATCCTAGATGAGTTAGGATTCTTACTTAAAATCGAAATTGAAAAAATCATCCCTAATTGAAAGTTGTCCAATCCTAGATGAGTTAAGATTCCTAATTCTAAACAGAGAGGTTGAACGGGGTACTTATAAAAGGGATTCTCATGTGTTTGAAGAGCACCAATCTTCTATTGTTTTAATTCGCAGTTTTCATAATTCAGCAGAGCAGACGAAATTGACGATGTCTTCTAACAAGATGATCATATTGAGGAGTTCCGACGGGGAGATATTCGAGGTGGAAGAGGCGGTGGCTCTTGAGATGCAAATGATCAAGTACATGATTGACGATGAATGTGTGGACACTACAATTCCCATCACCAACGTGACTGGCAAGATCTTAGCTAAGGTTATAGAGTATTGCAAATCACATGCCGAAGCCGCAAAGACTAGCCAGGATGATCTTAAGGACTTTGATGCTAATTTCATCAAAGTTGACCATAATACACTATTGGATCTCATAATGGCCGCTAATTTCCTTAACATTAATAGCTTGCTTGATCTTACCTGTCAAGCTGCTGCAAATCTGATCGAGAAGAAGACAGTGGAGGAGGTCCGCAAAATTTTCAACATTCAAAATGACTTCACACCTAAGGAAGAAGAAGAAATCCGTAAAGAGAATGCTTGGGCATTTGAATAAAATTCATATATATTTTTTAGATGCTAGCAGGACTTTAGGATCAATATCATAATAATAAATAAATTTATTTCGTCTGATATAATTGCACTGCATTGTTGTGTTGTTTTCGTATTGAATTCAATCTATTTTATACTTTATGTAATTCATTGACAGCTTTCAAAAAATAAAAATAATTTTTTTTAAAAATATTTTTAACGAATTTCTGTCACCACAACCCCTAATATTTGCTGTCAAGCTAAATGGTATGTATCATGTATGTGTATTAAAAGAATGCACAAGAATAAAATAGCATTCATCTACTTTGTGGAGTAAAGAGATTGTTTACAAGGTAATAATAGCCTTCAAGAAGCTTAATATCAGCCATAAAGCAACCCAACAACATATTATTCCATTCAATACTGAGACCTATATTGTAGACCCAATTAGTTATAACCACCTAAGTCAACTGAAACATGATAAAGAACATTTAGCTCAGCAATCCTATGGGAAATAGGAATGCCACTCTGTTCTAAATAGAACTTCCCATTATCTAAACAAATACTCTCATATCCGGTTCTCAAGTTAAAATAACTAAATGCATTAGTGTATTAAGTATGAACATAACACCATGATTTTCTAAAGTATCAAAGTAATTTAAACAAAGTATAATGAAATATCCACGCTCCATCACTAAAGCAAATGTCCAAATAAGGAAAAATTTACCACCAGAATGGAAGCAGAAGCACATGATTTAGGTAAAGTGTATCAAACCAGGAGTATACATCATGCATTCTAGGAGTTATTCATAAACTTAATGCCTAACTTCTGGAGTGCGCATAGCTAGAATTTGAAATGCACACACCAATTACCAGGAAATACTCAAATGGACCTAAAAATACTTGCAATATGAAAATAAACTCAAAAACTCGAGAATGTTTTCTGCTTATTCAGTAACTCAGTAGAAAACTTGGATTCCAAATCTTCATAAACAATTTCAAATGGAACTAATTATAAACTTGACCTATCAAATAACAAAATATGAAATCACATCCAGAAATTGAGACACTGAACAGTCATTTCCACCAATGGAGGGATAAAATAAAAAACTTATGTATGAGCAAGACTAGGCAGTCAGAACAGGCTGGCAGGGCGCATTAGTCCGTAACCTGCCATTTGTTATGGCAGGCCAGGAAATCTTCAACCCAACCTGCCTAAAGTTACAAAAAACAAAATAATGTAATAAAATACCAAACAAAAAATGCAATGATTAGTCTAGATAGTTCTAAAGAAACTTAATACGAAGTTCAGATAAACAATTACATTCAGTCCATGTAATGATGTGAGAACATTTGATTGGCATTATTATTTGTTGAGAAACCACATACAAATTAAAAGTTCAATGGTCAGAAATTGCATATTTCTGTTCTGCACGTTCAAAAGAGAGCTAGCTACCCATTCCAACAGCCCTAGGCTAG
This sequence comes from Ipomoea nil, assembly GCF_001879475.1. Classification (NCBI taxonomy): domain Eukaryota; kingdom Viridiplantae; phylum Streptophyta; class Magnoliopsida; order Solanales; family Convolvulaceae; genus Ipomoea; species Ipomoea nil. The sequence continues at coordinate 21,570 of NW_017617000.1, forward strand.
TACAGTATGATTTTAAAACAAACAAAAGCAATATCAGTAAACAGCTAGCATTATCTATGTCATGCAAGATGGGCTATGGAGAACGGACAGTCGACAGGGAACAACAGGGGCTCATAATACACTACCAAAATTCAGATTTAGTATAGACACAGCACATATCTCATTTTGATTTGGTCACAAAATTCGTACGGAGTATATAACTAACTATATACCAAAATCTGAGACAATGAGATTTCAAAATTGGAAGTGTGCTTACGGAGGTCGGAGGCTGGCGAGGTTGGAGGCTGGCGGTCGGCGATGGATGGCAAGGCGGTGACGGAGTATTCAATTTGAGATTTCAGATCTTCAGAATAAGGTTTGTTAATTGCTTGTGAGTTGTGAGCTTCAGACCGGCTTACGTTTCGGAAAAAGGCTAGCCGGCGGCCGGCGCTCCTCGGCGGCTCTGTGTGCTGCTTGCGTCTAGGATTTAGGACTTCACAAAAGAAGGATTTTAGAAAGAGTTAATGACATATGGTACTTCGAGTATAGAAGTTAAAATTAGATTTAAAAAAAAAATAAATTTAAAATTTAATTTAGAGGACCACAAATAGTTAAAATTTAATAATTGAACGTATAAAATGATTCTTCAAAGAATTAAAATTGAAAATGTCATACCTAATTGGAAACGGAAGTTGTCCAATCCTAGATAAGTTAAGACCTAATCCTAGATAAATTAAGATTCCTAACTCTAAACAAAGAGGTTGACCAGGATACTTATAAAAAGGGATTCTTATATGTTTGAAGAGCACCACTTTTCGATTGTTTTAATTTACAGTTCTTAATCTTCAATAGAGTATACGAAATTGATGATGTCTTCTACTAAGATGATCATATTGAAGAGTTCCGACGGGGAGATATTCGAGGTGGAAGAGGCGGTGGCTCTTGAGATGCAAATGATCAAGTACATGATTGACGATGAATGCGTGGACACTACCATTCCCATCGCCAACGTGACTGGCAAGATCTTGGCTAAGGTTATAGAGTATTGCAAATCACACGCTGAAACCGCAAAGACTAGCCAGGATGATCTTAAAGACTTTGATGCTAATTTCATCAAAGTTGACCATACAACACTATTGGATCTCATATTGGCTGCTAATTACCTCAACATTAATAGCTTGCTTGATCTTACCTGTACAGCTGCTGCAAATCTAATTGAGAAGAAGACAGTGGAGGAGATCCGCAAAATTTTCAACATTCAAAACGACTTCACACCTAAGGAAGAAGAAGAAATACGTAAAGAGTATCCTTGGGCATTTGAATAAAATTCATATATATTTTTTAGAAGCTAATAGGATTTTAGGATCAATATCATAATAATAAATTTGTCAATAACATAATAATAAATAAATTTATTTCTGTAATAGAGTCAGTAGCATTCAAAAAATAAATAAATAAATAAATTTATTTCGTTTGATATAATTGCACTGCGTTGTTGTGTTATCTTCATATTGAATTCAATTTATTTTATACTTAATTTATTGACAACTTTTAAAAAATAAAAATAAACATTTTTAAATATTAATTGTTAAAAAATTACATATAAGAATGAATTGAAAATTTAAAGTTTAATCATTATTATTAATTTTTCTATCATTATAATTTTATAATAATTTTGCTATCATTTTGTTTTTTATAAATTTATGTTTATTCTAAGTTGAACGGATAAATATAATATTAACATGTTAGATAGATATATGCAGAATGATACACTGATAACAAAATTGATTACTTGGTAAGGTAGCGTGGGTTAACAATATATTGGTGGTGTTTGGTAAATGGTTGTTAGCCTATAATTGTTAGCTAATTTGGTTTGTGGACTTAACTAATTGATAAAATTAGTTGATTATAAAAAAATATTTGGTAAATTAGTTGTTAGCTGTTAACTAATTATATACAAAATGGCTTTCTCAAAAAGTTAATCGAAAAAACTATTTTGAGTAGCTTTTTGAAAAGATAAGTTGTTACAAAAAACTAATTAATCAAAACACTCATATTAATTGTTTAACCAAATCAAACAACTAGTAGTAGTGATCAAATAAGTCAAAATTGACTAATAGACTAACTATTTTACCAAAATGACCATTATCTTTTATTTTGTAATATAATATTAATATGTTAGTGATTAGATTAATTATTATTATTAAATATTAATAAAATAAAATTTGAGTTGGCATAACACATTTTCATAACAATGTTTTCCTTAGAAGTCTAACATAACCTCTAAGATGAGTTTGATAATGTAAGTAATTGAACAAAACAAGTATTTTAATGTACAAATTCAAAAAAGCCTTTTTGGGCCAAGGATTCCAATACTTGTTATAATTGATGTACAATTGCAAAAAAATTAAAATACACAAAAGCATATAATATAATAACCTCACATGTACTTTATCCATTCAACACCCAAACAAGATTAAAATGTTTGCGAGATTAGTCCGCACAAACTTAGCTCAATTGTATAGAAAGCAGTGTTAGGAAAATGGAGAAGATTAAAATGATGAACAAAACAAAACAAACACTACTACTACACCTCTAAAACTCTGGTGTAATATGATTCTACAAGTGAACAAAGAAAACCTGGAGTCTAAAACCAAATCTGGAGTTCATGTAAGAACAAGAATGAAGTTCTTTTATGACCTCTTGACCAAGATTTGCAAAATAATCATCACAATTCACATTACTTACCCTCACTCGGTGATACGGTACTCAAGCCAAGACCCTAACTCCACCACAAAAGCTAGCGCATGAGTGGAGGGGTTTGGCCCCAACTTAAGTACCACTCCACAATCTCTTGTGGAGCCGATGTGGCGTCCTATCATTGCCCACCCCTTGAGAAGCCGACGTCCACGACGGCTTACTCTAGATGGCTCACACTCTGGATTCTTCTCGGCACCAGGTAGCCCTTTTCCCCTTTGGATGGCTTCACTCCGGACCTTATCAAGCACCAGGTAGTCCTTTTCTAGGTCGCCCACTCCGCTAGGCCGGCACCAGATGAGTGGACGGCTTCACTCTGGATAACTTTCACTCCGGACTCTTCTCGATTCCCTTTGAATATTATCAAGTACCGGGTATATTAGTGGTTATCCACTTATCCCATATAATAATAATAATAATAATAATAATAATAATAATAATAATAATAATAAGGGAAAAGGGTCAAATAGCCCCTCGAACTTTAGCTTAAAAGTCAATTAAGCCCCTAAACTTTTTAAAGGTTCAATTACACCCATCAACAATTCATTTAGGTGCAATGAAGCCCAAAAATAAGTTAATGACCTGCTATCACAGGTCATTAGGGTTCAGGCCACCTTCTGGCGAATTTTCCAACAAAAAAAAGGTGACTAGCAACCGACCTAGATTTGCCAAAAATTTCGCCGGTCACTTCTTTTGTCGAAAATTTCGTCGGTCACTTTTTTTTTTTTTTTTTTGCCGAAAAATTCGTCGAAGGGTGGCCTGAACCCTAATGACCTGTGATAGCAGGTCATTAATTTGTTCTTGTTTTGTTTTGGGGCTTCATTGCACTTAAATGAATTGTTGATGGGTGTAATTGCACCTTTAAAAAGTTTAGGGGCCTAATTGACTTTTAAGTTAAAGTTCGAGGGCCTATTTGACCATTTTCCCTAATAATAATAACCATTTCATTCCACTTCCTGCATCTGCTGAATCATACCATAGTGGGGCGTTCTTGAGTCAATTGCAAAGAGGATGAGCTCCACGGGATATCTGACGACCCACATCCAAGTCTCCGTTTTTGCCTCAAGCCATTGTGCTCCATGGGATATCTCCATGACTGCAAATCCCATTACCAGACGACCCACATCCAAGTCTCTGTTTTTGCCTCAAGCCATTATTTCCAGGTTGATACTCTCAACGAAAGCACCAAATGATACGGTACTCAAACCAAGACCCTGACTCCATCACAGAAGCTAGCTCATGAGTGGAGGTTTGACCCCAACTTAAGTACGACTCCACAATCTCTTGTGGAGCCGATGTGGGATCGTATTACTCGGGGTGTATGCTATTTTGCTTCTGAACAATCCCTTGCAGCCTAGGAGGCGCGCCTAGATGATCATTTAATTTTATTTTATATACACTATAGTTTCATTAAAACACAACTAGATAATCATTTCGATATAATTACAGCTTCATTGTACAACATACACTCAAATATGTGAAATGTTATTCAGTTTCATTTTATATATACTGCAGTTTCATTTCACCACAACTACAATACCATTTGATATAACTGCAGTTTCATTTGATAATATAAAAATAATACGTGAAGCAGTGTCAATTTAGATACACTGTAGTGTCACTCCGTTAACAGCGCGTCGTTTATTTACTTAAAGAAACGGCGCCGTTTTGATGCGTGGTGCATAATCGATTATGCACCGCGATCCACGATATAACAACTGATTAAAATGATAAACAAAACAAAACAAACACTACTACTACACCTCTAAAACTCTGGTGTAATATGATTCTACAAGTGAACAAAGAAAACCTGGAGTCTAAAAAAGAACTAATTTCACTTTTGGTCCCACAACTTTAGAGGTTCTATCATTTTTGGTACACAACTTTAAATTTTTTTAATTTTGGTGTCTAACTTTGCTATTTTTATCAGTTTTGGTCGTTTCGACCAAATTGGCTACGAAATATTGCCAAATTTTACATTTTAGGGGCAAAATTGTCATCCTAAGGAAAGATCTTCAATATCTAAACAAAAGAAAAATCATATTAAGAGAAATATAAGAGTTTGTCAATCGTCGATGCTATAAATCTCATAGATTTGTGTCTAGTTTCTGTCCGTCTTCCCAATTATTCTCATCGATCAAACACCTATAGATATGATTTTAGAGTGATTTTGTTTAGATATTGAAGATGTTTCCTTGGGATGATGATTTTACCCCTAAAAATATAAAATCCAGCAACATTTCATCGTCAATTTGGTTGAAAGGACCAAAATTGATAAAAATAACAAAGTTAGGCACCAAAATTGAAAACTTTTAAAGTTGTGCACCAAAAGTGATAGATCATCTAAAGTCGTGGGACCGAAAGTGAAATTAATTCGTCTAAAAAACAAATCTGGAGTTCACAAGCTGTGAAAGCCGCACTTATGTCAAACATAGTAATGTTTTGATACATCAGAAAACTAAGCTGGAGTTGTGTTCTTATAAATGTTTTGCCATTTCTATAATTTCAATAAGCACTTTTGACTCTCTCCAAGGGTTCATGTAAGAACAAGAATGAAGTTCTTTTATGACCTCTTCACCAAGATTTGCAAAATAATCATCACAATTCACATTACTTACCCTCACTCGGGGTGTATACTGTTGATGCTTCTGAACAATCCCTCGCAGTCTAGGAGGTGAGGCGCGTCTTCCTTAAGTTATCACCCTCCCAACTTGTTTTGAGACACGAGAATTCATCTGTCATGATTTTACTAAAAGTAGCACTTCACTTGCATGCATAGTTAATCAAAATCCGTCCAATCTTCCATATAAGACTACATCATTATTTGCATTGAAGTTGGCCCGCATAAAATGCTTTTCTTGCACAGAAATGAGGATCCCTGTATCTCAGAGAAATTTTCATAAACGCACGAAGTAGCAGACGAATCAGGCAGACAGAAAAACATTTTTGTTCCAAGCTAACCCCTTGCATATTCATGTTGTGGGATCTGAGGAAAGACCGAGAAATCAGTGCATTCTTTTGGCTATTACACCATTAGACTATTATTATTCCATCTAAGTTCGGTTCAATAATCTATATTCCGCCACAGTATCATATGTCTCGAGGGCAAGAGGGCTCTCGGCAAAACATCTGCAAACACATCGAATCAACCATTCAAACATTATTGCCAGTAACAATGAAGCAAGCATGGAATTCATTTAAATACTATGGTGTTTACCTAAGCTCATGCCAAAACATTTCTGTTTTTTCATGCAAGAAAGGCCGCAGAGGAGCAAGAAAGTTAGAACTAGCTTGGTCCCTTCTTTCATTTCCCGAGACAAAAAGTGAGGTGACAACATGGACAATAACGGATGGATTGGGGTCATCAAGAATAGCCTCCAACTCCCTTTTTATCCAAGGTTCTATTCTTTGCATTACCATAGCTTTGGCACTATTGTTGTGTTCCATTTGCTGGAAGTTAATTATTGAAAATATTAGTCCCCAAGACTTAAAGAATGTAACGCAAAACCCCTAACTAAAACAAGACAGTAGTAGTTAATCTGATAATTGCAAGAATGTTCTGATGCATACCAAAATGTTATACCTCTATAAGACGATTTTTGGATGAGAAAGGAACAGCCTGCAATTTCCTTTCATATATGCTGCAAGAAGCATATGAACAATGTCATATACGCAGAAAATAAATATGATTATAATGATGAAAAGGATTAATATGAATTAGCAACCTGGCCCGCCATTGCAGTGTTCTCTCCCTAATGACACCGGCGTTTGCAGCTTCCAATTGGCCAAATGACCTCCTCCTCGGGATTACCCCCGTTCTCGAGTATTGGGTACTTAGTTCTGCCCTTCTTCTTCTAATTAACCTGATTAACATTTCATTCTCCTACTTTAAATTCATATAGACCATATATAGTAGCATAATACTAAGGGAAAACGAAGTTCAGAAATGATTTCACAAAATAGAAAAATCTCAATTAAAAAAAATAACAAATCTAGGTCAGAACAATACCTCAGTTCTTCCAAATGGCTTCTTCGCCTTGCTGGAAAACCTACTGGGCGAGGTCTATCAACCAGTGGGCTTTTAAATTTCTCCTTCTCAAGGGTTCGAGTAGAGAGATCAAATAGGAAAAGCCAAGAGCCAAATCCCGCTTTGCAAAGTGGACAAGTACGCTTGTAATCACTCCACTTGTGGATGCAGTCAGCACAGAAGGCATGCTTGCACAATGGAAGCAATGCAGCTTGGCTTGGCTTGATTTTACAAAGACATATTGGACAAGAATTTTGGGTTACGGCATCAGTGATTTGAGCCAAATCTGAGTGCTTTATGAACTTATGCTTGTATATTCGGCAGTGAGTACTTCTTTCTCGTGAAGGAGCCATGAACTGAAGGATAGGTTGGTTGAAGGTCCCTGGTTCAGCTACTACTAAAGCTGGTTACTTTGATATTGTTCTCTAATCCACTGAAAGGCAATTCGAGTTGATATTAGAATAGATGGTGGCATACTAAAAAAAATGGATTTGGCAGTATAACTCATTGAATACATGTCTAGATTACAGCAAAACTTGACCTTTTACTATGCTACATATGATTATGTCAACAATCAATTATCCAATTTAAAGCTACATGATTTTGATACAGAGCTCTGTGGGTTCCCTTAACAACCAAAAAGAGTTGTTAAGCAGAAGCAGGGACTCATATTCCACTTGAGCTTATGAAACAACCTAGAGCCACAGAAGCAGGGATTCCTCACACCCCACCCCTCCCTTCCTACACTGAAGATTCAGAGTTTGGTACCACAGTGAAATCTCGAATTCTATTTACTCATAAACAAAACAATCAAAATTTTGGCAGCATCTTAAGGGGACAGTTTTATTATTCTAATCCGTATTATTGAGCAATGATTTCTTTCCGCCATCAACATCTCGATACAGCAAAAAAAAAAAAAAAAACCCACAATTTCAATTTCAATTGCACATGAAAAGTAAAGAAATTTATGGAAACCCAAGAAATAGCTAGGAATACATGTTAACGAGAAAAGACAAATGGCATAATGGTCTACCTGAAGCTAGGGCAGCGGAAGGGGTATGGACAGTGGGCAAAGAACAACAGGGGCTCATAATACAGTACCAAAATTCAGATTTAATATAGATACAGCACATATCTATTTTGATTCGCTCACAAAATTCATACGAGTATATAACTATATACCACAGTTTGAGAAAATAAGATTAGGGAAAATTGTAATTTTATGCGTCCAATAATTTGTTAAGTAAATTATTAATGTTACTTTTAAATCACGAGGGGTTTGGTTGGAGGGAGGAAATTATATGGGAAAGAAATTGTAATTTAATGGGAGATGAATTACTCGAAATAAAATGAAAATTTAAAATTTAAATTTTGTGTTTGGTTTACTTCAATAAAATTATTGGGAATTTCAATTTCAATATTTGGTATATATGATAATTGAAAGTGAATAAGTAGTATAAAGTTCAAAATGTTCATTATATTATTGTTGTTAGGCATCAATTTTAGGTTAAAAATAGAGAGGATAATTTTGTCTCATCATTATCTTTTTTCTTCCTAAAATTCATGGAATTAAAATCCCAAGGGGTGCATGAGATTTTAATTCCATGAAAACAAGTGAATTGCAATTCCGTGGAATTGTAATTTCTTCCAACCAAACTAAGAAAGTTAGTGGCCTTTGGAATTATGTGGGAATTATGTGGGAATGGAATTTAAATTCCCTTCAACCAAACGCTCTGTTAGTGGTAGAAATGATTAAATGTTGTCTTTCAATTTTTAAAATGGTATATATATTTTACATTATTGTATCGGAGGAAAATTGAAGGGCAACATTTACCCAACTCATAATTCAAAAGTGATATTAATAATTGACATATTATAGAGGAACCTAAATTACAATTTTTTTCAATTTTATATTTGAAAAATGTACTTACAAAAGTCGGAAGTTGTCGATCGATGGTCCAAATAATTTTCAAATTGACCTTTAATATTTCATACAAATCTCTTTTTTTTTTTTTTGTATAAACCACAATGTAGTCCGGGTCTTTTTTTGTTCGTTTAACGGTCCAGGTCCACCCAGTTCGCTCCGCTATACAAGTCAAGTCTCATATGTATAAGGATTTTAGGCTCCTTTTAATAACAAAAATTGGAAAAATAATCTTAATTAAAAGTTCCAATTCTAGATGAGTTCATATTATTATTTAGAATCAAAATAGGAAAAAAAATCAACCATAATTAGAAGTTGTCCAATTCTAGATGAGTTCATATTATTATTTAGAATCAAAATAGGAAAAAAATCAACCATAATTAGAAGTTGTCAAATTCTATATGAATTAAGATTCCTATTTCTAAACAAAGAGGTTGAATGATGGTACTTATAAAAGGATTTCTCATATGTTTGAAGAGCACCAATCTTCTATTATTTTAATTTGCAATTCCTCACGATTTAGCAAAGTCAACGAAATTGATCATGTCTTCTATCAAGATGATAATATTGAAGAGTTCCGACAGAGAGATATTCGAGGTAGAAGAGGCGGTGGCTCTTGAGATGCAGACGATCAAGTACATGATTGACGATGGCTGTGTGGACAATGCCATTCCCATCGCCAACGTGACTGGCAAGATCTTGGCTAAGGTTATAGAGTATTGCAAATCGCATGCCGAAGCCGCAAAGACTAGCCAGGACGATCTTAAGGACTTTGATGCTAATTTCATCAAAGTTAACCATACAACACTATTAGATCTCATATTGGCCGCTAATTTCCTTAACGTTAAGAGCTTGCTTGATCTTACCACCCAAGCTGTTGCAAATTTGATCGAGAAGAAGACAGTGGAAGAGGTTCGCAAATTTTTTAACATTCAAAATGACTTCACACCTGAGGAAGAAGAAGAAATCCGTAAAGAGAGTCCTTGGGCATTTGAGTAAAATACATATGTAAATTTAGATACTAGCCAAACTTTAGGATATATATCGTTTTAGTTTATTACTACTTTATTTGATATAATTGCATTGCAGAATCTTTATTCATGAAATATTAAAATTATTATTATTTTTACTACCGCCCCAATATGATATAAAGTCGTATAAAGTCTATTCTTTTCTTTATGTCGTCAAAGACTCAAAGTGTCAAACTAAATCTATAATATTTCAAAAAATATTATTAATTTTTAATTATAAATTACAAAATGTCAAGTTGGCTCCATTTTTTTAAAATTAACCAAAGAGAACGGCGCCGTTTGTGGACCTTCTGTTGCATTTAATATTTTATAATTTCTAGAACGTTGTAATAATAACTTCCCAACAAAGTTAAACATCTTTTTGATTGCATAATTTTAAGATCATTTTCTGATTTTCCATTTCTGCTTGGGTGGTGGGTGTGTGAGAGATGGGCCAAGAATCGTTCATATACAGCTTTGTGGCTCGGGGAACTATGGTACTGTCGGAGTACACGGAGTTCACCGGAAACTTCCCGGCGATTGCGGCTCAGTGTCTGCAAAAGCTGCCATCTTCGAACAACAAGTTCACTTACAACTGTGATCACCACACTTTTAACTTCCTTCTCGAGGATGGTTATGGTAATCCTTCTTGTTTGTCTGGGTTTTTATTGTTCTTTTAATTTTGAGCGGTTGATCTCTTTCGTTTTGCTGTGATTTCTGGGGAGGTGGGGGAATTCTGGTTGAACTTGAAGTGGGGATTGTTGGATCTAACATCTTTTAGCTAAAGATTGAATCTTTATCCTATGTGGTTTTTAGGGTCTGCTTTTGAGGTTTTGATCTTTATGATGGAAAATAGTTACTAAACTTGATATAGGCACCAATAGGTACAAGTGTAGAACAGCTTAATTTTTAACTTCTGTTGCTGCTGTTTCTGATGTTGTTGGGATGTGGTGGTGGACATTAGAGGTGTGTTTGGTTGGAACGTGGGACTCGGAATCAGAATGGGAATCAAATACTTTGTAATTAGAATGAGTTTTGGCGAAAGTATTTTGGTGGTTTGGTAGTAGGTTGAAATTGGAATGATTACCTGATTGTTTGGTTATGTAGGGCCCTATAATCGGATTAAAGGTTTTAAAAATACAAAAATAAAAAATAAAGGCAATTGATGTTAACAGTGATGATGAAGTGAGTAGGCAATGTAGTGAGAAAGTCGATGAAGTGAGGGGGGATAAGACTGAATTAATGGAATGATATCTGGTTTAAATTGGATAATGAGTTTTGCAATTATAGGAGTAATCAAATCCAATACCTATGTTTTAAAAAGTTGTCAATCAAATAATATGTATGACTTTCATTACCATTCCTTGTGTCTAACCCATGAACTGAATACACCCTAAATTAAACCTTAGTTGAGGTTGCACGGCAAAGATTCATTTGTATAACTTAAAATCTTTTATGATATTCCTCCATTGATTTAGCATGGCCAATATGTTTAGTTAGTTTACTGAGAAGTATGTACAGGCTATTTTATTGCTTATCAATCTGTTGTATATTCAAATATGAATTATGTATAGCAAAAACTTGCAAGATATTCAAATGCTGCTGGGACATCTCAAGGTTTTGAACATTTGGCTTTGGTTGTAAACTAGGGTAATTGGAAATGGCTTGTGAATGTAGTTCTTGATTAGGGATTGAGAAATTTATTATACTAACTTCTTCAAGAAAAGAATTTGGTGAAAATTGTTGGGAAATCAATTTAGAAGGTTCAGGGCAAGTATTTCTGGGATATTCTTTATCTGCTCTCCCAAAGGGAGCCTTAGTTAAGGGCTTGTAGCCTAGGTATGAGACTCTACACATGAGGTCTTAGGTTCGAGACCCTTTTTATTGGCTGTCATATTGGTATGTAAATTTCCGCCAATTGAGAATTATTTGAATGATATTCCAAAGATCGTTGCAAGTTTGTTGAGATGATGTTTTTACGTGTCAGCTTATTGTGTTGTTGCCAAAGACTCGGTTGGCAAGCAAATTTCCATTGCATTTTTGGAACGTGTAAAAGCAGATTTTAAGAAAAGATATGGCGGTGGTAAAGCAGATACAGCTGTTGCAAAGAGTCTAAATAAAGAATTCGGGTATGTTCTTTTGATACTAGGAGCCGTTCTTATCTATGACTCTTTATATTTCTTTTCATTTAATTTAAATTTTTATTTCTGAGTAGCAACAATAACAATAAATATGTAGAAATTTACAGACCTGTTATGAAGGAGCACATGAAGTATATAATTGAGCATGCAGATGAAATCGAGAAACTACTAAAAGTCAAGGCTCAGGTCTCAGAAGTCAAAAGTGTTATGCTCGAGAATATAGACAAGGTATGGCAAATAAACTTAGGCTCTATTTGGTACTAAGAATTAGTTCGGAATGGAATCATGATTATGACCTCAAATTTTATTCCCGTGTTTGGTTGGTATGTTAGTTTCATTGGAATAAGGAATCAATATTCCATCTGTACCAGTTTTGTTTAGGTACATGGAAGGAATGGTGAGCCCTAGTGAAGAAGGAATCGAGATATATTTTCTTTGGCTCGAACTACTTTGATGAAGTAATATCAATTCCCTTCTATGTTCCCAATTCTAGCATACCAAACAGAGCCAACCATAATTCAACTTGTAATTGTTAATTTTGGTAACCACAGAGTTCTTTGGTTATCTAGTTACCATATCCTTCTTAAAACCAATTGGTGACAAGTAGGTGGACATTAACCAGTTCGGCTGATGCCCAACATGATCTACACTTCAACACTGTCATAAATCAAATTTGTTCAATAATTTTGGTAACCACAGAGTTCTTTGGTTATCTGGTTGCCATATCCTTCTTAAAACCAATTGGTGATAAGTAGGTGGACATTAACCAGTTCGGCTGATGCCCAACATGATCTACACTTCAACACTGTCATAAATCAACTTTGTTCAAGAAGTCCCCATTGTGCATTGGATGTGACGTTTAGTCAATCTTTATTATCGTCTGGAAATATTATATTGTTCTAATGATACACTTGCACTTCTATAGCCTTTCTTAAATGTGGATAGTGCCTTTTCGTTTACAATACGTAGAGCAATGCAAATGTTTCTTGTCCACCTGACGTCTTTATATGTTCCAGACTATTGAATGAGGGGAGAACTTGACTATACTTACCAACAAGGCAGAAGATCTACATAATTCGGTAGGGTTACCTGTATTTTTTGACAAAATATCCTCCAAAAACATGTAACGAGTTCAGTAAACATCTCCTTTGCATTATCTTATTTCCAGGCCAAACAATTCAAGAAACAGGGGACAGAAATCCGTCGCAAGATGTGGTATTAGAACATGAAAATAAAGTTGGTCGTACTGGGAATCATCGTCTTTTTGGTACTCATAATCTGGCTTTCTGTTTGCCACGGCTTCAACTGCACCACTAGCATATCTTTCGCTTAGAACTCGACCAACTCGATTCATTTCCAGACAGGACACTAAAAACACGTCATGCTACACCCGGCAACAGAATTTCCTCTAAAAACATGGACTGCCTAGACGTCTTAGAGTGATGCGCTTTTAGATTCTGTTAAGCACTTTCTTTGTGCTTTTATTCTTGATTTTTTCTTTGGAAAGGAATAGGGGAGATTGAGGTTTGTTGTGGTGTTGGAATAGTGTATTGTTTAGGCCATGGGATGAGATAAGATTGTAAACATGGTTTAGATTTGAAGAGTACAAGGATGTTTGATGAAATAGAATGAGATACAATTCAATTGTATATTATATATGTATGATCAACAGACTACTATAATAGAATATATACACTACAACAAGAATAGACAAAAGGTGCAATCTAGTTTAGCTGCTTTGTTTCTTGATTTTAGTTAATAAAGAGTGGTGAATTTCATTCTTTGGTCTACATTATTTTCCATGACTTTTTTATGGTGAAATTGTAATTTCATTCTCACCAAATTTCATGGAATTTACAATTTCATTATTTGGTTGGAGAATTTTTTTTTTTACAGAATTGCAATTCTATCCAATTATGGTATGGTAATTCATAGGCTTTTTTGGAATTGCAATTTTACAAAATCAGAGTCCACGAAATTGAAATTTCACAGTTGTTTATTATTATTATTATTATTATTATTATTATTATTATTATTATTATTATTATTATTATTATTATTATTATTATCAAGAACATTCTAGTCTTTACTCACTCTTTTCTTTTAATTCTCTGTAATTTTATTTATTTTATCAAACATGGTATTTGAATTTCTACTTTATTTGGCTGAAAGTTAAGAATTTATATATTTTTTTATTTGGTTCATTTTCTTGAACATGAACATATTATTTGTTTTATAATAATAATAATAATAATAATAATAATAATAATAATAATAATCTACAATTCTAATAAGAGCCAATAATGTTAGGCCCTTAACTGGAACAAAAAAATGTCGGTCTTATTGTTTCTTAAAATGAATGGTTCATATTATTTTTTATTTTAGTATTTTTTATTGATTTTCCTTATTTACCCTCTATTATATTATTTTCTTCCCTTAAATAACTTAAATTCCGTTAGTATAAACTTTAGTAACGGAATATTCCGTTAAGTATTTATTATTTTAACTTACACATTAATTTCTATAAGAAAAGTCTTAGTTTTGAACCACATCCTAATTAGAGTTGGCATAATTGTTAAACATATACTACGAATATGTTAAAATATATTTAAAATATATATAATATAAAATTTAACATAAACTTTGTTCAAATAATTAGTCTGACTAAATACATAACATTCAAAGTTAAGCATCAAAGATTATAAATCAAGAACTTTAAAAATCATTTGATCAGAAAAAAACTTAATATTCTTTTGATTATTTAGATCAGAAAAAAATTTAATATTTCAATTATACTTTTGCATTAATATTTTTTGTATGTATTTTTTTAGTCTGACTAAATACATAACATTCAAAGTTAAGCATCAAAGATTGTAAATCAAGAACTTTAAAAATCATTTGATCAAAAAAAACTTAATATTCTTTTAATTATTTAGATTAGAAAAAAAAACTTAATATTTCAATTATACTTTTGCATTAATATTTTCTGTATGTATTTTTTTTTAAATCAATGATTGCATTATTGTTGATGAAAAGTATATACGCCACTTTATTACTCTTATTAAACTAAATAAAGTAGTAGCTACAACAAAAAAAAATACATATCCATTTAATTAATTTTGAATTAGATGTCTATAATGCCTTTATTTTTAAAAAAAAATTATTCATTATAAAAAAATTTAAAAATAGATATAATTTCATTAGTTATATTATCTTTATTTTCTACAATTCAAATATTCATTACCTTCAAATTTATCAATTTATTATATTTACTGCATTGTCCATTGTCTTCTTTTTACATTATCTTGTAATTAAATATCAAAGTTATAATACAAAATACATTATATATATATATTTATTTACCAAGTATTTTATACAAATATAAAAAAAATATTAATATTTTGTTCAATACTTTCACATGATAACCTACGACACACATCTCACAATGCATGAAACATGTAGGGAAAAATTACCACTACCAAATATCGATTAGAAAATTCAATAAATATTATCTTGCATTTATATATTTTGAATTACCGATTTAAATAAATAAATTCATTATTTATTTACATATGCATGAACATCTCCGATATGCATGTCCACCTTGCTAGGTGGACACGGTTCCATAGCATAATTTGCCCACTTTATTGCTCTTAAACTAAATAAAGTAGTAGCTACAACAAAAAATAATACATATGCATTTAATTAATTTAGAATTAGATGTCTATAATGCATTTATTTAAAAAAAATTATTCATTATAAAAAATTTAAAAATAGATATAATTTCATTAGTTATATTATCTTTATTTTCTACAATTCAAAGATTCATTACCTTCAAATTTATTAATTTATTATATTCACTGCATTGTCCATTGTCTTCTTTTTACATTATCTTGTAATTAAATATCAAAGTTATAATACAAAATACATTATATATATTTATTTACCAAGTATTTTATACAAATATAATAAATATTAATATTTTGTTCAATACTTTCACATGATAACCTACGGCACACATCTCACAATGCATGAAACATGTAGGGGAAAACTACCACTACCAAATATCGATTAGAAAATTCAATAAATATTATCTTGCATTTATATATTTTGAATTACCGATTTAAATAAACAAATTCAATATTTATTTACATATGCATAAACATTTCCGATATAATATTGCGTTGATATACTTTGAAATATTTATTTAAAAATAATCATTGGGCATTATCCCATTCGCGCAAAGCGCGTAAAAAAACTAGTAATAATAATAAGTGGTATGGTGGTGGTCTATGAATATTATAGCCTTAGCAATGACTTCTAAATTGTGGACGAATTTGAGTTAGTTTTTTATTTTGATATTTTAAATTATGGTATATTTGAATGTAAACTTATTCGGATATCATGTGATAAATTTTATCTAAATCCTAACCAAATTCTAAATCCTTATTCAAAATGGCAAAATCTGAACTACCTCTTTTAAGATTGACTCTAATTCAAAATCAAAACCGAATTGATAACCACATCCGCTTCTAGGTAAGGTTAATGCCAAACTATTATATTTTTTTTGAATGTTACTGACTCTATTACATTGTAGTATCTGTGCAAATATACTTTCTCAACCTAATGAAGCGCTCAACAACGCCAAGCTATTATATAAAAGTAAAGTTTATTCATTTTTAAATAGTAGTTGTGGATTTTTCTTGTCACCCACAAATAGGAGAAAACAAAAATTGGGAGCAGGGTTTGGGCAGAGACAAAATTTGGAACAATGTATATTTGAAGTATTGTGGATTAGAAGTTGTTGTCAAAAACAATATTATATCACCCCATATGTTTAGAATTTGTTGGCATTGTTTGGTTGTTTAACAGTTGGTTCACCGGGCAGTAAAATCGTAATAAACGTGAGTATTTTCCATAACTATATACTACAATTTGAGAAAATAAGATTTTATTATTTTTCCATAACTATATACTACAATTTGAGAAAATAAGATTTTATTATTTTTTGGAAGTTACTGGCTCTATTACATTGTAGTATCTGTTCATATACTTTCTCAACCCATTGAAACACAAAGAACCAATAACGCCTCCACTGAGGCTTGAACTCATAATCTTTCAAATGAAAGTCCAACCCGAGTACCATTAGACCACATAGTCCTGGTAATCGATAAAAAGTTAATTTCACCAGAGGTCGCTTATCTTTTCTGACAATTTCAAATTTAATCCTAGACTATAGTTATTAATTATTACGATTTATTCTATGTTATAATTCTTACGTTAATATTCTTACTATTATTAACACTTAATTACTTTTAAATATTATTTTTACCACTTATATTATTATATTATTATTATTATTAATAATAATATTATTGTTATTAGTTTCTTTTCAAGTTTTGTTAGTATATAAAGGACGTGAGTCACATAATAATAATATAACCATAATTAAATATTCTTGTATTGTATTCCGTGAGTCACAAGAATAATATAACAATAATTAAATATTCTTCAATTCTAATATTCTTCTAGGATTTCTATTACCATCATTAATTATTCCATAATTTACCATAATTAAATAATTTGACCAATTATAAAGAGAGATTATCAAATAATGCACGGGACAATTTTTTAATTAAAAAATTTAAAAATTCATTAATAAAACATAAGGTTCTCATAGTTTTTACTTTGAAACTATTTAATAAACCATTTTTTTTAAAGAAATTGGTGGGTCAAACAGCCTACGGCAGTTTGCGGTGGATAGATCTCGAAAAAATACGCGATTTCAAAAAAACATTTGTTCAAAACGGACAACCGAGTCAAAAATTATGCCTTGCCGAACTTTTGACAAATCACAACTTTAGCCCAGAATTATTGTACGAATGGGAAAGTAGAAATCAATATATTTTATTGGGAAGAGAGATTTTTTAGGAATTGGGCGGGAAGTTAAAATTCCAGGATTTTGTTATTATATATAGTATAGATAGTATAGATGTACAAAGGGAATTGCATTACACTATTTTAAAATTTTAGAATAGAATTTTTACCCAGAATTATTGTATGAATGGGAAAGTAGAAATCAATATATTTTATTGGGAAGAGAGATTGATAGTGTAAATTGCCACGTAAGCAGTAATGAACACAAGTCCGACCGAGTAAAGCAGGTAAACTTTATAGATCGGGTGAAAAGACCTAAGTACAATCTAGATAGCTGCTCGGGTGCCGACTGAATGCGGTCGGGATTCTCTGATAACAGCTTATCGATCGTCCAAAAGATCCTCTCACCGTCGCAATGGCGGGTATTTATAGACGCGACGCAGGGGACACGATCCGGGCTTTCTGGCCAGCCCGACGCGTGGCTTGGACACGTGTCGTCCCCTCGGACGTCTTGCTGTCCCCGCCAAGTGCTGACGCGTGTCTCTCCTCAGCTTCTGTCCAAGGGTGGTCGGTCGGGAATTTAACACTCTGATCGGGTAACACCCGGTCAGGAACCGATCGGGTTCTTCCTGAGATTCCCGCCCTGTGACCTGCAAAAAGTGGAGGAAAGAGACAAGATGGGTCGGTCGGGTAGGGCCCAGGGCAGTCGGGGTATACCCTATCAAGAGCCCCCCAGCCCGGGCCTTTTTGACCGTCCGGGATAAAACAGGACGGGATGAAGAAGCCCAACCGTCGGCCGTCTAACCCGACCGGACAGCTGTCATTCTTTCCCCCGCCACGTGTCGACGACTGGAGCGGCCGCCTCGGAGTCAGCGCTAGGCGTGTCGCGTAAGCTGGCCCGTTTCCCGCCTAAAGCTCTCCTATAAATAGGCCCTTGGGGCCTTCATTTGAACTTTCACCAATCTTCTGAAGCGATCGGTACCCTCAGAGATCCCCGAGCAGATTGATCGTGCAAAGCAGTCGAGCAAAGCTTTTCAAGCCTCTTCAACAAAGTATCTTCAATCGGTAAGCTTCCTAGGCCTTAGCCTTTTCGTTTGATGCTTTTAAGTTCATAGGGTCGGTAGGTTATAACTAACTGACCCCTAACATCCCGTCTAACACTAACCCCGACCGGCCTTTAGGTAGATTGACATGTCAGACTCCGACAGTCAGAATGTCTCGGTCGCAGATTACGACGAGGAGGTCGAGCACCTCAGCGAGGAGGAGGTCGATATCATGACGTACTCGCCCGAGGATACTCAACGACCGGCGGCAGTTCCCGAGCGAGCCCACGAGCAGCGAGAGGTAGTGAGCTCGTCCAGCACATCGGGGTCCGGTTCGAGCCGGTCGGGAAGCTCGAGTCGAGACAGTGGAGAGACCTCCACGAGCGGGCAGAGATCCCCAACTGGCAGCCTTAACGGAACGCCCGGTCGGGTGATTGGGGGATCACCCGGACGATGTCCCTCGGGTCGACGTCCCAGAAGACGCACCAGAGCCGGCCGAGGAAGAGGCGGCTGACCTGACCGGACCGAGGAGGGACGACTTCGAGTTTTTGAATAGCGAGTCGGCCGAGCAGCAGATGAGCGAGCTCACTACAGGTGAAGCAAAGCGGATCGCGGAGATGCTCAACGGTCGAGTAAAGTTCGACACGAGCAGGGGGCTCGGGAACGTCATCGACCGGCATCGGGGCAAATGGCTCGGGATGCATTACGACTCCCTGATGGCCCCGATCGCCATCCCCTTCACGCCTCTTTTGACGGCCTTCCTGGGGTACTACCAAGTCGTCCCGGCCCAGATTTGCCCGAACGCGCACAGAATCCTGGCCTGCTTCCCGCAGATATGCGCTCGGCACAAGGCGGCCTACACGATGGAGTTGTTCAACTTCATCTACCAGGTCAAGACTCTCCTGGCCATCTACGGAGGAGGCTTCCTGATGTTGCAGTCTCGGGCAGATATGTGTGCGATCGAGGGATTGCCCGGGAATAACAAGAAGTGGAAGAACTGGATCTTCTCACTCAAATACGACCCGTGGATCCTCCCGGTCGAGAGGGTTTGGAGCACCCACTTTCGCAAGCAAGTCACCCCGGTCGAGACTCCGAAGCTCGTGGAGGAAGTCGCTCGGATCTCAAGCGAGCTCCATGAATACACCATCTTCAGAACGGCCGAGGTTCTCGAGGCGGCCAAGCTCCCGCCCCCGGTGTACGAGCTCAAGGAGAAATATCTGCCCGTTCCAATGGGCGTGACGGTCGCGAAGGTGACCAAGCGAAAGAAGAAAGGTCTAACACTGACCCACTTCTCCCGACCGTAACACCCCGATTGACCCCTCTTTCTCGACCTTACTAACTTTGTTTCTTTGTTGTTTGCAGAAATGGAGTTCGGAGACGATGACGCCCCCCAGGCCCCGCCCGCCAAGGTCTCACTTGGCAAGAAGAAGCCCAAGACCAAGTTGCCTGGGCTCAAAGCCAAGCCGACCGGGCAGAAGGACGTCCTGGTCGCCCGTCCGATCGGAACGTCGACCGTCACCACGGCCGAGGGCTACGTGGTGGACGCGGCGGACGTCCTGGTAACCCGGGTAGAGGTCGCCCGGGGAAAGGAAAAAACGCCCGAGCAGGGCGTGGCGGAGAGTGGCGGCCTCAAGCGCCGCCGAGAGCAGGGTAGCCCGAGCCCTACGACCAGGACTAGCTCGGGCAGCTCGACTATCCTGGCGCGGATCGGGAACGCTGGACCGGCCAAGGAGGACCTGAGCAAATTGTCCCCGACCCAGGTGGCCGAGAGGATCGGCCACGACCTGGCCGAGGTAAGCTTCTTTCTTCGTCTGCTGTTTTAAGTCAAGTGCTATCAGTCGGACTAACACTTCTTTCTTGCAGGTTTCCCGGTTGGCCCAGCTCCTTCAGGGTCGGGCCATGCTGGCTGACGAGGCCGACCACCACAAGAAGGTTGCCGCTCGCCGACTCCGGGAGGTCCAAGAGATCCAGGCCGAGCTGGAGAAGGTCCAGAAGGACCTGAAGAAAAGCCAGGAGGACCTGGAGATCAACGCGACGGTCACGCGAAAGGCGATCGGGGAAGCGTCTGAGCTTAGAAATGAGGTCCTCGTGCTGAAGGCTCGGGTGGAGAGCCCGGATGAGCTGGCCCGGTTCGTCTTCCAGAGCAAGGAGTCGGGCACGGAGTTCCTTACGGCCGTCAGAGGAACGCCGATCGGGGAGGAGCTGATGGTGGCGTTTTGTCAGTGGACCTATAAGGCTGGCCAGAGGAAGATGTTCGAGAAAACTCGAACGAGGCTCGAGCAGGGACTCGAAGAAGACGACTTCCAGCTGGTCCAGACTTTACTCCCTCAGAACGTCTCCGACCCCGGTCCTGGTCTGTTCGTGCCGAAGAAGAAGGTAGGCGAACCGAGCGGGTCGGCCACGGCCACTCCGAGCGCCACTGCCACTCCGAGCGGCAAGGAGCCCCCACCCCCGAAGGAGAAGTAGACTAGCCTTTTTTGTAAGGCACTTTGGTCGGGAGCCCGGTCCCGAATTTGTACCGGGCAACTCCTTTCATAAATGAAATTTTTATTCTGCAACTTGTGCCACTCGGTTTAATAATGCTTTTGCTCGTGTATGCTTGATTGGTAGATTAGGACCCGGCCTCATGACCTTTGGCCCCGATCGATAGAGTAGTTAGACCGTATGGCCCAACGGCCGGTCAAGGATAGCCCGACCCGTTGGCCGGTTGGCCTCGCCTTCAATTTTTGGTAGGCCGCTTAGGACGGGATGTTCCCGGTTTTGGGCCCAGACCTCAATTTCCGACTCGTAGGCCTTGGAATTTTACCAGGCTTGGTTTGGCCGTCTCGATCGGGGCATTCCCGATCAATGGCGTAGACCGCGGTTCCCGACCCTCAGGCCTTGGGACTTATCTTCGACTTCTAGTCTGGCCGTTATGATCGGGGTGTTCCCGATCATCGTCCTAGACCGTAGTTCCCGACCCTTAGGCCTTGGAACTTATTTTCAGCTTCTAGTATGGCCGTTCTGATCAGGGTGTTCCCGATCATCGTCCTAGACCGTAGTTCCCGACCCTTAGGCCTTGGAACTTATCTTCAGCTTTAGTTTGGCCGTCTCGATCGGGGTGTTCCCGATCGCCGGCCTAAACACTTCGTTTAGGGCCAGCCGTCTGGGGTGTTCCCGAGTGCGGGACCTTAGCACTTCCTTCACCTTAGCCCCCACACCGTTGTGCGCTAGGGGCACGAGCGGGTGCGTCAGCGAAGAGAAGCTTGGCCGGACCGGGGGGTTCAGCTGTAGCTTTGATTTCCCCGATCGGCTGTCCGACCAGTCGAGGCATTCGCCCGGTCGATTGTCAGTTGGCTATTAGAGCCACAGAGATTAGGCTATTAGAGCCCGATTGCACACCCCTATCAGTGAGGACCGAGGGAGAGGAGTTCGACGGCTATTAGAACCGGTTTAGTAGCTGGCTATTAGAGCCATGTTACACCGCTATCGGTCGGAACCGAGGGAGAGGTGTGTGGGGCGATGCGCCCGTCTTCAATTTTGTTGCCGAGTCTCGATCGGGTGAAAGGCGAGCAAGACAGACGATGTGAGAAAGGAAAACCGACCGGGCCGTCGTGTGCAAACGGTTAGGCAATCACCGATCGTTCATACATTAATATTTCCCGCTCGCAGGCGGTTGAAAATATTTACAATCAAAATAATTACAAGGGTGCCTCCCTGTAGGTCGAGCCCCCATTCGGTTAAAAATTACAAAAAATAGGCTAATGCCTAAACATAACGAGGTGCTCGGAATTCCAAGTCCCCTCGATAGCCCGACCGATCATCGTCTCGAGCCGGTAAGTTCCCAGTCGCACTACAGCACTGACGACATACGGTCCTTCCCAGTTTTGAGCTAACTTCCCACCTTCCAAAGGTTGACTGGCCTCCCTCCGGCGTAAGACGTAGTCTCCAACCTGGAAATACCGAGGGTTGACCCGAACATCCTTTGAGCTTTTGACTATCTTCTGGTACTCGGCCATGCGCCGAGCAGCTAGCTCTCTCTTCTCCTCGACCCCATCGAGGTCCACGACCATCGAGTGTTCGTTTTCTTCTGCACTGAAGGTTCGTTCTCGATCGGTCGGGATCCACACCTCGATCGGGAGTCGGGCTTCAGCCCCATAAACCAGGGCGAACGGGGTCTCCAAGGTCGCCTCTCTCAGGGTCGTCCGATAAGTCCATAGGACGTAGGGCAACTCATCGGCCCAACTACGACCAGCCGAGTGTAATTTTTTCTTCAAACCTTCCAT
This sequence comes from Ipomoea nil, assembly GCF_001879475.1. Taxonomy (NCBI): domain Eukaryota; kingdom Viridiplantae; phylum Streptophyta; class Magnoliopsida; order Solanales; family Convolvulaceae; genus Ipomoea; species Ipomoea nil. The sequence goes on from NW_017617000.1 coordinate 44,593, forward strand.
TATTGTCCGGTTGGCGTTTTCGACCTGCCCGTTTCCCTGGGGGTAAGCTACTGACGACCGGATGTGTGTGGTCCAGATCGTGGCCAAAAAGTTCTGAAAGTATTGGTTCACGAATTGGCGGCCGTTGTCGCTGATGAGATACACAGGCACGCCGAAGCGGGAAATCACGTTGCGCCATAAAAACCGAGCACACTGTTGGGATGTGATCGTGGCAAGCGGCTCGGCCTCGATCCACTTCGAGAAGTAGTCAATGGCGACAATGACGAACTAGCGCCGGCCGGCAAGTTGGGGGAATGGTCCCAGGATGTCTACGCCCCACCTTGCAAAAGGAATGGCGGTCGTGACCGGTTGATAAAAGGTAGCCGGTCGTCCGGGCATCCGGGCGAACAGTTGGCACGTCTCGCATCCCCGGGCGAGTTTTTCATAGTCGAGCTGGATGGACGGCCAATAGTACCCGATCAGCATGATGCGGCGAGCAAGCGATCGGCCGCCTTGGTGGGACGAGCAGATGCCCGTATGCAGCTCCTTCATGACAAGGTCAGCTTCGAACGCGGTCAGGCATCGCATGAGGGGGCCCCCATACGAGCATCTGTAGAGACGACCGTCCACAACTTGGAACCTTGGAGCCCTAAGCTTGGCCTTCCGAGCGCGTTGGGGGTCGGTCGGGAGACGACCATGCTCGAGGAAGACTATCAGGTCGGTGATCCAGGTGTCTTCTGCCGGTTGGATAGGGACGACCGGCAGCCTGTGAATGTTAGGTCTTGGGATCACCATGATCCGAGCAATCTTTGACATGTGTTCCGGGGTGTTCTGGGCCAATTTGGACAGAATGTCCGCATCGGCATTATCCAGTCGGGGTATGTGCCGGACGGTATACCCCCGGAACGTGGCAAGCTTTTCCATTGCAAGGTCCCGGTACGATTGTAATCGTTCGCCGTTAACCTCGTAGTCGCCGGTGACCTGCCCGACAACGAGCGCAGAGTCCGTTTGAGCCCGGATGTACTCAGCCCCCAGGTCTCGAGCGCACTGTAAGCCATTGACGAAAGCTTCATACTCGGCCTCGTTGTTGGTGGGGTGGAACTAGTATATAAGTGCGAAGTACACCTTGAACCCTTCCGGGCTCGTGACAACGACTCCTCCTCCGGCCCCTTTCTGGCCGCTGGACCTGTCCGTGGCCAGGGACCACCACTCGGCCTCGGGATCCTCGACCTCGGGGGGTCGGGTATCCCGGGCGGTGCACTCGACCAAGAAATCTGAGGGCCTGCCCTTTGATGGCTGGTCTCGGTCGGTACTCGATCGCGTACTGGGTCAGCATCAACGCCTACTTGATTAGGCGGCCGGATGATGAGGCGGTGCGGAGGACTGGACCGATCGGCTGATCGGTCAGCACGCGGATGGCTCGACCCTGGAAATAGGGAGCCAGCTTCTTCGCGGCGATATAGAGGGCGTAGACGACCTTCTCTAGCCGGGAGTATCGGAGCTCGGGACCATGTAGCGCGTGGCTTACATAGTATACCGGTCGCTGGACCCCTTCCTGATCAGTTCGGCACAGTACTGCGCTTACTGCTCGATCGGATACGGCGAGGTACACGTCTAGGGCCTCCCCGAGCTCGGGCTTCAAGAGCACAATCGGAGACATGAGGTACTCTTTTAGCTCATCGAAGGCCGCTCGGCATTCGTCATCCCAGACGAACCCGCTTACCTTGCGCAATACCTTGAAGAACGGTAGAGCACGCTCGGCTAGTTTAGAGAGGAACCGACTGAGGGCTGCCAACCGACCGGTCAATTGCTGGACTTCCCGAATGGTGGAAGGTGGTTGCATGTCCAGAATTGCCTGTACCTTGGCCGGGTTGGGCTCGATCCCGCTCTTCGTCATCATGTAGCCGAGAAATTTCCCCGTTTGAACCGCGAACGTGCACTTGTTCGGGTTCAATCTCAGCTGGTACCTCCTCATGATCTGAAAGCATTCCCGGAGGTCCCGAGTGTGGTCGGATCGGTCCCGACTCTTGACCAGCATGTCGTCAACGTAAGCTTCCATCGTTCGGCCCAAGAGATCAGCGAAGAGCATGTTGATCATCCTTTGGTAGGTCGCTCCTGCGTTGCGTAGGCCGAACGACATCACTCGGTAGCAGTACAGTCCGTCCGGGGTAACGAACGCTGTCTTACTTTGTCTTCATGGTGCATCATGATCTGATGATACCCTTTGAAAGCATCCATGAAGCTCATCAACTCGGCCCCGGCCGTCTCGTCGACCATTTGATGAATGCTCGGGAGCGGGTATGGGTCGAGCGGGCAGGCCTTATTGAGGTCAGTGAAGTCTATGCACATCCTCCAGGCTGGGGGCTTCGGAACGAGAACAACATTTGCCACCCACTCGGGATAGATCACCGGTCGGATGTGCTCGATCGCCGCCATCTTCTTGACTTCTTCCTTGACGAACTCGTGGCGGTCGGAAGCGAGGTGTCGGGTTTTTTGCACGACCGGCTTGGCGGTGGGATCGACTACCAGCTTGTGGCAAATGACCGTCCGGTCGATCCCGGGCATGTCTTCGGGCCCCCACGCGAAAACATCGGCAAACTCCCGAAGGGTGGCCAAGATTTCCGCTCGGAGCTCGGGGGTGAGGGCCCGGCCAATCTTGATCGTCCTGTCCGGTCGGTCCTCGGACAGGGGAACTTCCTCTATTTCCTCGGAAGGTTCTGGCTGTTCCTTCCGGTCGGCGGAGGCCTCTTTAACGATTGTGTTCACCCGGGAAGAGGTTCCCGTGTCCCGCCTATTTACGGCCCGGGTGTAACAGCTCCGGGCGGATTGGACATCGCCCCGGACAACACCGACCCCATTGGGAGTGGGGAATTTCATGCATAGGTGAGGCATCGAAATTATCCCACTGATCTTCATGATGGCGGGTCGGCCCAAGATGATGTTGTGGACGCAACGTAGGTTCACCACAACGAATTCCATCTTGGTCTTGATCGACTTGGGCGGGGTGCCGATCTCGACTGGGAGCATGATTTTTCATTCGGGGTGAATAAGGGCCCCGGTAAATCCCGACAAGGGTACGCCGACCGGAATCAGTTCGCGCTTGTCGAGTTGCAGCTTCTCAAATACGTCCAAATAAAGGACGTTGACACTGCTCCCAGTATCCACCATAACCCTTTGGACATCAGTCCCGTTCACATCGATCGTGACCACGAGAGCCTCCATACCGTGGTCGCCGCTGCTGGGCTGGTCGTCGATGGTGAAGGTTATGGGCTCCATCTTTTGCCTCTTCCCGGTGTCTCGGGAATCAACGATGGCGACCGGGCAGTTCTCCCTTGATCGGGAGGCATCATCCAATCCACCGAAGATCACGTGGATGGTCGACTTGCCTGTCGGTCGGCTGCTAGTCGGTGGATCTGGGTCCCGTCGGTCGTCCTGACGGCCCTGACCCGACCGATCGTCTCGTTCAGACCGATTGGAACGACGGTGGGATCGTCGACGATATCTTCGATCGGTCTCTTTGCTGCCTTCTTCTCTCTTACCCACGCACTTGTCCAGCTTTCCCGAGCTGAGCAGCTGGCGTAGCTGGACACACTCTTCGGTGTCGTGGCCGACGCACCGGTGGTAGGCACAGTGCTTATTCCTGTCCGGCCCGTCCCGACCGGGGTGGGGGAGCTTGATGAGGTTGCAGGATTGGGCATACTGCATGGCCTCAGCAGCGGATCGGTTCAAGGCCGTGAACGGACCAGGCCTGGTGCGGGATCGGGGATGGTCCTCACCCGATCGGATCTCCGCCCGGCCGGTCGGCTTAAGGAATGAACTCCCGACCTTCTGCGAACGCTTGACCGCGTTCGCCTCGCCAGCATTGGCGTAATCCGTGACCCTTCGGAGGGCCTCTTCGTACGTGTTCGGGGGGTGGAGGATGAAGTCCTGGTAAAGATAACCCGACCGCAGAGATATGTGGAGCATATGTGTGTGGCGGTGGCGTCATCCATCTGCTCGACCTCCCCGGCTGCGGCCTTCCACTTGACGAGGAAGTCGACCAAGCTTTCCCCCTCGAGCTGCTTGGCCTTTTCCAAGTATATGTAGGACTTCTTCACCGCCTTCGAGGTGATGAATTTCCTCACAAATTTGATCGCCAGGGCGTTGAAATCGGAGATCGAGCCCGGCTACAGCGATCGGAACCACTCGGCCGCCCGACCGGATAGAGTGGAGTAGAAGGCCCTGCACATGACGGCATCTGACACGCCCATCATCGACATGTTGTGGAAGTAGTCGTTAACATGGACCTCAGGGTCCGTGCGGCCGTCATAACTTTGATTCCCCTGGTTCTGGAGGTCGAGCGGGTAAGGCTGTGCCATCACGTCCGCCGTGAAGGGCGCTCTCACCAGGGTCGACTGCTCGACTCGGGGCCTGGCGGCGTGCTCATCTCTAAACCGAGCGAATTCCTCCTGGAGGTTGCGGAGTTGCCCCCGAGTCTCGTCGAGCTCGGTCATTTGAGCCTGAGCGCCTTCGCGGGCGCGCCTCCGACGATGAGACCTGGAACCACTGTGCCCGGACGAAGCCTCCTGGCTGATCTCCATCGCCTGCTCACCTCCCGAGCGCTGGCTCGTGCCTTGAGGTCCCAGGCGGTGTCGCATGGCCGGTCGGAGGCGGTCGAACACTACTGTCCGCTCGGGTTCCTCCGCTTGGGTCCGATAATCCGACTGCTCTTGCTGGGCCTGCCGTGGTGCCTCCATCGCGACTGCACCCTCCGACCCCAACCGCGAACGAGCCGAGCGTCTAGCCCGGGAAGAGGGCTGAGGCTGCGGCTCTACATGGGCGGTCGGATAGACAGGAGGGGCGGCGGTTGGAGCCGTGAACGCAGGCGTGTATGGTGGATAGCTGACCGGCGGCGTGTAGTACATCGGCTGGCCGGGCCAGTACCCGTATGGTTGAGGAAGGACCGGGTATGGATAGTGCCCGGGGTACTGGGGATACTGCTGGAACTGCGGGTGTTGGAACTACTGGTCGGGCTGACCGGGCTGTTCGGGAACATAATACCCCGGCTGAATGTAGTTGACCGGCTGCTGGGCGGCCGGGTATGAGGTTGACGGGTGTGGTGGAGAGAGATTGAGGTTGAGGTCAGCGGCGTGACCTTGTTGGTGGGACGACGGGTGATCGGATGAGCTGGCCTCATCCACCGGGTCGTCACGAACGACGTCTTGTGCCCACGGATACATGGTGCGGTAGAAAAGAGAACGAGTGCTCGCCAAACGGTAGCTTGTTCGTACGGGTCCCCACGGACGGTGCCAAAATGATAGTGTAAATTGCCACGTAAGCAGTAATGAACACAAGTCCGACCGAGTAAAGCGGGTAAACTTTATAAATCGGGTGAAAAGACCTAAGTACAATCTAGATAGCTGCTCGAGTGCCGATTGAATGCGGTCGGGATTCTCTGATAACAGCTTATCGATCGTCCAAAAGATCCTCTCACCGTCGCAATGGCGGGTATTTATAGACGCGACGCAGGGGACACGATCCGGGCTTTCCGGCCAGCCCGACGCGTGGCTTGGACACGTGTCGTCCCCTCGGGAGTCTTGCTGTCCCCGCCAAGTGCTGACGCGTGTCTCTCCTCAGCTTCTGTCCAAGGGTGGTCGGTCGGGAATTTAACACTCCGATCGGGTAACACCCGGTCGGGAACCGATCGGGTTCTTCCTGAGATTCCCGCCCCGTGACCTGCAAAAAGTGGAGGAAAGAGACAAGATGGGTCGGTCGGGTAGGGCCCAGGCCGGTCGGGGTAGGGCCCAGGCCAGTCGGGGTATACCCTATCAGAGATTTTTTAGGAATTGGGCGGGAAGTTAAAATTCCAGAATTTTGTTATTATATATAGTATAGAATAGATGTACAAAGGGAATTATTTTATTAAATTACAATTATATTTCTTAAGTAATGGTTATAAAAAAAAAAAAAATTCTTAGGTAATTTATTTATTTATTTTTTAAATTATATCTTTTGTTTTAATGTTTCGCTTTTACTGGAAAAAATTTCTGAATCGGTCCTACTTCGCCCCTTCTCAATCGAATTTCTGGCTCCGTCCCTGACTGTGTGTACATTATATTGTATAATGTACATTTAGTATATTAAAAATGTACTTTTTATTATGGTCCACGTAACACTATTTAAATTTCAATTCAGAATTATCCCCGGCCTTTCGGAGTTCCGGCTTTTTGCCGGAAATTTTGGAAAAAAATTTAAATATGATCGTCGGCCATTGGCCAACTGTGTCTATCGTTCAGAATTCTATTGTACAAAAGGTAAAATTGCACAGTGAAATGTTAATAGTGATCATATTTTTGTGTAGTATTCATGTTAATTCCTCTCATTCTATGAGTACTTCAATACTTCTACAATTCTACTGTAATATTGTTTGCCTCTTTGCTTCTCATTTATACATTCTTTCAAACTTATCACTTATCACAGAATTAATTCCAACGAGATCTCTGACTATTGTGATTTACTTAAAATGGTCATCTATTTAATTTTTTGTTCGATTTATTCCCCTAACTACTTAAACGTTACCTTGTTAGGTTCTACCGTTAGTTGTCCTTCAAAATGAGGGATAAGATGTTATTTCATCCCGTTCGCGCATATGCATGTATACATTCCAGCTCTAAAATCCATAATGAAATTCCTAAATTTGCAGTTGTACTTGTCATGAAGCATCGAAGACCTCTATCTCTATGGTTGTTAAGAGTTCTTGCACAAGGGTTTAAGACACTATTAATTGCCTGTGAATATTTTAGTTTTTAATAATCTTCTATTATAATATAGCAGAAACTATAGTTCCCGCCAAAAGTAATAAAAAAATAAAAAATAAATAAAATAATATATATTGAATTGAATATATTGAATTAACAAATGCAATGTCGTGTCTATTCAGAATCCAAGTCTGTTATAAAATAATAATAATAATAAAATTGAATATATTGGATTAACAAATGCAATGCCGCGTCTATTTAGAATCCAAGTCAGTTCAGAATTCAAATCAATTCAAGTCTGTTCAATGAAGAATTAAACAAATACATTAAAGAATTAAATACATTGTTGATACAAAATTAAATTCTTCAATGCCTTTTTCAAAAAAAATTCTTCAATGCCTATGTCTGTTCAGACTCCACGTCTGTTCAGAATTCATCAAATCAAATCAAATACATACATACATAAAAATAAGGATACAACTTTTGGGATTACTAACGTAAATATGGAACAATTTGATTCCTTAACAATTCTATAAATAGTGAATTACAGGCCTATGCATTCAACCACACGTTGCTGAACAACAAGTAATATCTCTCATCTCTCATACAGTATGTATCCAATGTATGTTCTTGGAAGTGATATCTCACCCTTCAATGTTACGAGTGCAATGAAGGTTCGCGTTATTCGTGCATACAATGTATCGGAGAGGACAGGAAGCAATGCAATCAGATGCAAGGAAATTGTGTTTCATGATTCTGAGGTGATAACAGATGCAAGGAAATCAATGCAATCTCATATTGAATATAACACTGTTTAATTTCAATATTTATATATTTATTTAAATTTCAATATTTATATATTTATATATATATATATATATATATATATATATATATATATATATATATATATATATATATATGCAGGGAACATTGGTACATGCCCACATCCCAAAACAATTGGTTCCAAAATTCATTAACAATTTTAAGGAAGGTTCAGTTTGGGCTGTTAAGAATTTCTTGGTCATCAACAACTTCTACACGTACAGGACAACCCCTCACAAGTACATGATCAAGTTCAATTACCAGACTATAGCTAAGCAATTCAAAAGAATTGAGTTTCCAAGTCAGATGTTCCGTCTCACACCATTTGAGGCTCTAAAAGTTGAAGGTGTTAATGATAAGCTGTTGGTTGGTACGTATATTATGTTGAAATTACCTTTTTTTTTTAAAAAAAAATTATTTTTATTTTCCAGTGTGTTAAATTTTGTTTTAAATTTCATTACAGATGTAATTGGAAAAGTGGCTGAAATATACTCACCTCAAGAAAAAATGATTTCTGGGAGAACAACTCGGCTTATAGACTTTATCATTGAGGATTTAAGGTAATTATTTAATATATATATATTTAAATCTGTATTATATATCAACTCAGGAAAAAATGATTTCCTGGAGAACAACTTGGCTTATAGCCTTTATCATTGAGGATTTAAGGTAATTATTTAATATATATTTAAATTAAGAAAGTCAAGTTGTTAATGAGATAATGTTAAGGGAAAAGGGAGACCAAATCTTAGTCTGGTCATGATTGGTTGGATCAATCACCATGCCTGGTGGAAAATTAAGGCATCAATTTATTATAGGTTTATCACCACTAAAAATCATTTCATAATAATATTATATCAACTTGAAAAGAAGTAGGATGTGCAATGGTGAAAGAGTAACGGAACCAGTGATCTCAACAGTTAAACAAAGGCACTCAAATGGAGACTTACAGTAAGAGGATTGCCCAAAGGGTTCCCAGTCTGTGGATCCCAGCATATAAGCTCCCCAATTTTACTTATCAATTATTAAATCTATATCTATATATAAAGTTGGGTACTTATTTATTTTTTGGTATTAAAAGTTTGAGAAATCTAATTTCCCTCAACTTTTACAGTGGAAATCAGATTAGGTGTACTCTATGGGATGATCATGTTGGTAAGATTGAGCCATTTTTTAATGCAAGTAGTCATGAACCAATGGTGGTGATCTTGCAGTTCTGTCGAATTAGGAGAGATGCCACGAGTAAGTACATATATACTTATATATACACTATTCTGTGTAAAATATGTGTAACATTTGTTAAATGTCTAGATGGCGAGGTGAGGCTTTGCAGCTCATATGATGTGACACAAGTCCTTATTAACCAGCAATCTAAAGAGTTTTTGGAGTTTAGGGAGAGGTAAAAGTAATTTATTTTTAAGTATTGTACTATTTTTTTTAAAAAAAATTGTTTCTTATGACTTTACTATTTTTAGTTTAATTCTTCGTGGTGTGCAAACACCCATGAGGAGCATTGAATCCTTTCCAATGATGGAGCAGACCCAATGTAATGCTCAAGATATGAAAACTATCAGTGAAATTTACCAAACCAGAGAGGTAATTGGTTTGTGTTGTATAATAATAAAAATCTACTGTATTAGGTTTTAAAATATATAAAAACCTAATACAGTAGAGCCACAAATGGTGTGAGATTATAGCAACTATCCATGCAGTACTTATATGCATTTTACAACTTTTTATGCTATAGTATGGGGACTACTGGGTTGCAGCTAGGATAGTTGCTATAGAGGATTCTGTCAATTGGTATTACAGTTCATGTAGAGCTTCTAGCTGTAACAAGAAGCTTGAGTCAACAGGTGGGCTATATTACTGTACAAAGTGTGAAAAGAGCTGTCGAGAAGGTAATTTGAGATACAGGTTGAAGATCAGAGTTGCAGATTTAGAAGGAAATGCACCTTTTCTCCTTTGGGACAGAGAGTGCAATCAGCTATTGGGAATTTCTGTTGCAGAGTTGAAGTCAAGGCATTCAAATGTATATTTTTATAACATTTTAGTTCTGGGAATATATATAAATGTATTTTACAGTACGTGTTGTTGTGTTGTTGATTCTTAACGGGAGATTTATTTTTTATTGTTAGGCAACTCAACTGATCCCATCAGAATTACAATCCTTGGTTAAACAGTGCATGCTATTTAGGGTGGTCGTTAGGAAAGAACAATTTGAGAATCTCGACAACGTATTTTCTGTCATGAGGATAAACACTGACCAAAGATTGATTCAAGTGCATGCACCAGAGCTTCTGCGCATTCCTGACAAGTATTTGAGCTCCAAAGTTGACCAAATGGTGGAGGATGATGATTTTGAGGAGGTACACTTTATGTTATTTTATTGTAACGATTATTATGTGCAAATAATAAGTTTGATTTTTTTTTTAATTAGGAATTTGTTGAGGTTGATGAAGGGGAAAATCTTCTTGGGGTTGGTGTTGCTTGCAATCAAGATGATGTGGGTGATAGTTCAGTTGTAAAGAGGCGCCTTCTAGACGAGTCTTCATCAACCCAGACATCAAAGAACAAAGGGATTAAGGAGGAAAGTGATTGAATATAAATTGCTTTGCTGAGGTTTCTGATGCATGTGGACCAGGATGCCTGTTGGCATTTTATCTTTTTTTTTTTTTGGTTATTGGGTTACAAAGACAGTATGATGCCTTTTGGCATTTCTTTTCTTTTTTAATTTTGGTTACATCTGCTACTAGGGTCTTTGGTGGCTCAAGGACAAAAAATGGTACATGGATCTTTTAATAAATTGTGCCTGACTCAAGGATCGTTTTGCTTATTTACCGTGGTTTGAAAAATTTATTGTTTTAAAATATTTGTGAATTGTGAATTTGTGAATATTAGGTTTGATTATCAAGTTTTTCAATCACCTCCTCTTCCAAGTAGGTGGTTGCATTGTAATCAAATTGTTTGGATTGTTGAATATTTTTTTGCAGTGAGTTCAAGTATTCCTAAACATATATAGCAGATGTGGTGATTAGCTGATGTGATGATTTGGTGATTAGAGTCCATGGTGAAGAAATTCCTGTGGATCTATAATAGTCCATTGTTTTTACATCGAGTGAGAAGCAGAAATATTTATAGATCTATAATAGATGTTTATAGAGAGTCCATTATTTTTTTTTCTTCGGATGTATAAATGTGTAGATTATTATAGTTTTGAGTTATACAATATTGTAAAGTATTGAAAATAAGTACTTTTGAATGTATAGATGTATAGATTATTATTGAAAATAAGTACTTTTGATAATTCTCATGATTGAAAATCTCAAATTAGTGCAACAATATCCTCAAATGATGTACTCAGAACATTACAATTAGCTTTTGTAAAAAAAATTTACAGTCTAAAACTTAGTAATAAAAGACAACAATATAAAGTTAACTAATGCTGTGAAAAAAAATAATGTGCAACAATGTGAGTAAGAGGCCGAGAAATGGGAATTTCTAATTGACATATATGTTAATGAGCAATTGAGCATAGAGTGTATGTATAGTGTATAGTGAGCTTACAGGAGAGTGGTATTTCCTTCCAAGCCTCGCATGCCCTTTGCCGTAGTTTCTCGAGAGGGTAAACACCAGCCACGCAGAAATTAGCGGGATCCTCATGCCGCATTGTGTACTCCTTTAGGTATATCGGCTTGGCACAGTTTCTCGAGAGGGTAGACGTCATCCATACAAAAATTAGCGGGATAAATTATCAAAATATCTCAAAACTAATATTAAGAATTCTATGACAAACTAAGACAAGCAGCAAACTACTATGTTGTCTGAATGGAGTAGTTTTAACAGAGCTGACATTGTAAGAGAATTGTGCAAACTTACTTAATGGTTGGGGGAGAGTTAAGTGTTTGCATAGACCGTCAATCCCAGCATCAATGATGGAAGCCAGACCGAGGTATGGGTTTGCACATCCGTCAAACACCTTAACCTCAAAGTCGTTAAAGCCATTCGGAACTCTAGGTGAACTGGCTGTTCTTAGATGATGAGTGCACTACACCGTGCTTTCTGAACAAGACACCAAAAGACAAACAGACGAAGATTTCGTCTCAGAACTGAAATAATAAATATTTTTCCTTTAATATCACTAAGATGAACAGATGTTATGCTCAGGTTATCAACAGAAGTACACAAATATAGAGGATTAAGCAAAACCATCTCAGAAAAATGAGCTTTACTCTGTAATTTTAGGAAACACCGAAACACAAAACCTCACCCCTCAAAGCCCCTACCCTCCTTCCCGACTCTAACTCCCCATACATGCTCAGCACAGATAAGCAGGTTGTCAATTGAGCATCACATCACTCAATAATGGACAAGAACGCTGGAACCATCTGGACATGGGCATAAAGCCATAAATACAATGGAAGTTTACACTCACCAATACCCACAAATTTAGGCCCAAGTTACACACAGATGTGGGGTTTATTTTCATAGTATGGGAGATAGCTGCCAACATGATTGTCCTAAAGACAGTAACCTCAAAACGACATTGAGATCATCTTAAGTGAAATACTAAAAGCTTCTTCATTTAGCACTTTATTAAGAGAGTTATTAAATATAAGGGCCTAAGGGGAAGCAAAATGCTGAGCAGCAATATTAAACGGTAATAATAAAATTCAACATTCACTTTCTAAATTCATAACATTCACGGTAATGGTTGACATCAACTCACTATGTATGCACAAAAACTGGAGTACCCATATACTCTTCCACCCTTCTCCATTTTTATCTTTGTTTTCCTTTTCAGAAGGAAAACTGGAACATTGAAAAAATTAAAGAGAGCAAATAGAGATGATGGGTTAGGTATGCCATGGTTTAGGAAGTTTACCTGCAATCGAATGTGAGGCCAGTCTCATTTTCCTTCCAAGGCTCCCTCCCCTGCCATATAATCTCGGCTGTGGACTGCATCAAATGCAACCGTTAATAAGGACTAATAAGCCACAAACTGTTCTCGGGCAGCAGAAAAAACTAAACAAATGTTCTAAAACCTTTGCACGCGAGATTAGACTTGCAAAACATTGGTCATAAAATAATATTTTAGAATTTTTACTAAAATATATTATTTTCACGGTCAAAAAATACTAATTTTATTTTCGACATTTAACACTGCAAAATATGAATAGGCAACACAATTAATAATCAAATTGGTATTTAGAATCCAACTATTAGTATTCCACTAACTGAACAGCTGCTATAAATCTAAGCTATCACTACTTTAAAGCTATTTAGTGAGAAATGAAGAAACTTACAGGTTCTGTTTGTATAGGATCCAAGCGAAGGACTGCTGAGAACCACAGAGGTCAGTCTAACATTCATCTCTTCTTAAAGCATTATAAGTGGTGTAATAGAAGTACGAAAGCTATGCGGAGTACATTCATCCCTATCTCATCAAATCATCCCAATCCTCTCTCTCTCTCTCTGTTACCCGCCTCAGTTGCGATCTGACCATTTCCCATACTTTTCATGCTGATCTGACTATTTCCGCATTGAACAACCCGAACCCGTGGATGTTTCGTCATCCAGTGATCTCAGTCTCACCCTGGACCTCCCCTCTAACCGAACCAGTGGATTCATACTTCATAGTGAAATCTCAGAATATTTTAGGATCTATGAACTTGAGATGTGAAAAAATACATAGATCCACAACCTTGAGCTTTCCAAAAAAACATATCCAAGTAGGAGAAGTAGAAGCATCTTCTTCGTTTTGAAAAGTGTAGAGAGAGACAGAAATGGTGAAATGAGAAGCTTCCCGAGAGACATATCTATTGACTATCATTTTCTTTATTACTCCGTATTATTATTATTATTATTATTATTATTATTATTATTATTATTATTATTATATTATTATTATTATTATTATTATTATTATTATTGGCGTGGGGATTATTGTTAACATTTTTTTTATTTAATGTATTATTTACTTTATAAAAACTATAATTACCATTTTTTACATTGTATAAATAATATTAGTCAATTATAATATTACAAAACGAATGGATAGAATTTTAATAATATTTCTTTTGTTCATCTATTTATATTTCTGGGGGTAATATTTTTTGGTCTTTGGGTCAATAAATTACATTAAATAAATCACAGTAATACTTTATTTAAAAAACATTCGAACCAATCTTTTTTATACATTTATTTTTCTATTTAGTTATAGTTAGTAAGTTAGTATTATTATTAGAACATAACAATATTTATAGAATGTTATTTTCTTTTATATTTTATAGTATTTAATTATTTAATTATTATTACGGTATAAAATAAAAATTATAATTTCCATTTGTAGTCAATTTCCTTTGCACTTATCTGTAGATAACATTAAATATATTGTTATATATATATATATATATATATATATATATATATATATATATATATATATATATTTATTTATTTATTTATTGTTTATTTTCTCAGAGAATGAAATTGTGTCAAGTTCTAAGATAAGTAAAGCTTCAACCAGTGGAGGTCTATGTGATATTACAACACGAAATCATATCTACGGTGTATTTCAAGCATCACTCTCTACCCCGTTGCGTATAGTTTCTCACGGTTAGACTTAAAGTCTTTTTTTTTTTTTTTTTTTTTTGTATGTTATTTTTTGTAATGTGAATTATTAATTTTTTTAATGTCATCATTTGTAGAACGCACATTAATTAGTTCATCAATCCACGACATACATCATGCGTCAGACAATGGATCATCTACACGTACGAATATTCAAAATCAAAATTTGATATATATAAAAAAAAAACAATGAAAGTATATATTCTGTTCAAATTTACTTATTATTATTATAACATCTAATAAGATGTTAATTCTATTAGGATGTGGGAATGGTACAATAAATGATGTGCAAATGCATTTGGAGTCAAATTGTGATTCAGCTCTCCCGACTCAAAACAACTATCCCAACCTAAGTGTAGAAATGGATGAAGTGCTTGGTCATCAAACAAACACATCAAACATACAAGATGGTTAGTTTATAAGAATTTGATTGTATAAAGTAAATATTATCTCACAAATTCTTAATATTCTATACTACAATTTCAGTTGAATCTGTAGACCTTGGTGACCCGGACGACATATGTGAGCATTGTGGTGGTTTTTTTTGGTACGAGGAAAGACTCTACAAGTCAAAAACAAAAACACAGTTAAATACTCAGGATGTTGTGTGAACGGGAAAATCAAACTGCCTAGAAACACACTACCTCCAAAGAAGTTATATGATCTTTTTTTTTACATTGAGTGAAAAGCAGAAATATTTTCTTCAAAATATAAGATCGTATAATAATATGTTCTGTTTTACATCAATGGGTGCTAAGATAGACAGGACAATAAACAATGGGTCATCCCCTCCAATTTTCAGAATCCATGGTCAGAACTTCCATCGTATTGGTAGCCTGATTCCACCAAATGGGACCTATCCGAAGTTTGCACAATTGTATATTCATGATACTGATAATGAAATTAAGAATCGTATTGCTTCTGTCAGGTATAGTACATGATGCCACAATTTGTTAATTTCATCAATTCATTTAACAATTACTTTAAATAAATATTTTCTTTATTCCTCTATAAAGGGAGAACATAGCTACACAAGATTTGCATGTTGAGGTGGTGGAGGACATTAAGGAGGTTTTAGACGGGAATAATGTGTTGGTTAAATCATTCCGTATGGCCAAGGCAGAAATTGAGAGAAATCCACGTGTAGAGATAAAAATGAGATTAATTGGTAAGAGAACTAAAGATGCAAGAACTTATAACCTACCAACGACGTCAGAGGTTGCTGCACTTATTGTTGGTGATTTAGATCCATCCATAGGCCACAGAGATATTTTGGTTGAGAGCAATTCCGGGGGTGCTTAAGCGAATTACTGAATTAAATCCATCATACCTACCATTGCAATATCCTATTCTATTTCCTTATGGGGAAGATGGATATAGAGAGGATATACAGTTTGCAACCAATGGTTCTAACAACAACAATGCAAGGCAACGTATATCTCAACGGGAGTATTTTGCTTATCGATTACATGAAAGGTTAGAAGAGATTTCTACCATATTGTATGCTCGGAGGTTATTTCAACAATTTATAGTGGATGCATACACAATGGTTGAATCTGCCAGGCTTATATACATAAGGACACACCAAAAATCGCTGAGGTGCGGAAGCTTTGAAAGGACTGACAGATGCATTGACGCGAGGTGAAGTACAAGCTAGCACCCAAGGAAAGCGAATACTTTTACCATCAAGTTTTACGGGCGGAGCAAGGTACATGATCCAGAATTACCAGGATGCAATGGCCATTTGTAGACACATTGGTTACCCCAACCTATTCATAACGTTCACGTGTAATCCAAAATGGCCCGAATACAGCGGTACATTACCAAGCGAAATCTCAATGCAGAAGATCGTCCGGATATTTTTATGCCGTATATTCAAGATGAAATTGGATTGTCTAATAAAGGAAGTAAAGAATGGTGAGCTTTTTGGTCCTGTGAAATCAGGTATATATTGAATTCCATTAAACGCTATGTTTTTTTTTTTTATTTTACTTTTGTCTACGTATATCATGTTAAACTAATGGAAGATTATTATGTAAATGTAGTTATTTACACCATTGAATTCCAAAAACGTGGACTACCGCATGCACATATTCTAATATTCCTCAAGAACAAAGTTGACATGACGAGTCCGACGTACATGGATTCAATCATAAAGGCTGAGGTACCAAGACAAGACAATGCAAATGAAATACTACAATGCAGTCGAGGATTCATGGTTCATGGACCATGTGGAATCGCCAGAAGGAATTCTCCGTGCATGGTTAATGGAAAGTGTTCAAAGCACTTCCCCAAACAATTTGTAGCAGAGTCTAAGTTTGACCAGGATGGGTATCCAGTTTATATGCGTCGGGACAAATGGTAGAACAGTCAAGAAGAATGGTATAGAACTAGACAGCCGATATGTTGTCCCGCATAATAGATATTTGCTTTTGAGGTACAAGGCTCATATCAACGTAGAATGGTGCAACCAGTCGAGATCAATCAAGTACCTCTTCAAGTATGTCAACAAGGGTAATGACCGTGTCACAGCAGAATTCTACAATAGTACCATCGATGAAAACGGTGAGGAGGTGGTGGATGAGATTAATATGTACTATGATTGTAGGTACGTTTCAGCATGGCGAGGCAGCCTGGCGACTATTCAGTTTTGAGGTCCGCAATATCGGACACCGGCTGTTGAAAGATTAAGCTTCCACCTTCCAGATTGTCAGTCCATTGTATTCGCTGATGATGAAATATTGATAATGTTTTAGGTCGTGAAACAGTGGGACAAAGTATGTTCAAAGGATGGTTCGAAGCCAATAAGAAATATGAAGATGCACGCTCATTAACATACATTGAAATGGCCCAATAAATTTGTTTGGAAGAGAGATATTCGAGAGTGGCATCCAAGAAAGAAGGGGTTTTCAATTGGTCGCATCCTTCTTCGTACCTCCTGGTAGTGGTGAAATATACTATCTTAGATGTCTTTTGAATATTGTTCGTGGACGCAACCAGTTTTAAAGACATTATGACATTTAATGGGGTAGAATACATGACATTCAGGGATGCATGTTACGCACGTGGATTATTAGATGACGACAAAGAGTATATTGATGCAATTGAGGAAGCAAGTTATTGGTCATCTGGACATGCGATGAGAAAGTTGTTTGTTATACTATTGCTTTCAAACTCATTATCCAGACCTGAACATGTATGGGATGAGGTGTGGCATCATTTAGTCGAAGATGCTGAATTCATGCATAGAAAACAACTAAATAACCAGGTTTTAGAATCGTGCATAAAACATATATTTAATTACATAATATATATTATTACATATATATATATATATATATATATATATATAATATATATATATATATATATATATATAATATAATAACTAATAACTAATAACTAACAATACTATTACTTTTTTTTTTTACTTTACAGATTTGATACTAAAGTGTGAGAAAAAAAAAAACTTCGGTTTAATTGAGCTAGAAAAATTGTTGATAATACACAATAAGTCTCTTAAAAACTTTCCTCCGATGCCAAACACCTAACATGGATGATTCAAGATTGGTTGATAACATTTTGTTATTTGAGGAGTTGAACTATGATCGCGAAGCACTCCAAGCAGAGAGCGAAGAATTGGCATCAAGATTGACTGATGAGCAGAAAGAGATCTACAACACAATCATCCAAAATTTGTCTAATGGCAGTGGTGGACTATTCTTCGTTTATGGTTACGGTGGTACTGGGAAAACTTATCTATGGAAGGCGTTGTCATCAACATTGCGAGCTAGCGGTGATATTGTTATCAATGTGGCATCCAGTGGTATTGCGTCGTTGTTACTTCCTGGTGGTCGAACCGCTCATTCAAGGTTTTCCATCCCTATTGCAATAAACGAAGACTCCACATGTAATATTAAACAAGGTAGCCATCTAGCCGAATTGATCGTCCGGAGTAAATTGATTATATGGACGAAGCTCCTATGATGCACAAACACTGCTTTGAAGCGTTGGATAGGACAATGAGAGATTTGCTTCAATTTCAAAATCCCAACAGTGCTGACCAAACATTTGGTGGAAAGACGGTGGTGTTTGGTGGCGATTTCCGGCAAATATTACCAGTTGTACCAAAAGGATCTAGACAGGATATTATTTCTGCAACAATCAACTCATCGTATCTATGGAACAATTGTAAGGTTTTGAGATTGACAAAAAACCTTCGATTAAATCGAAGCATGCCGGGGATTGACATGAAAAAACTAGAGGACTTTGCAGATTGGATTGCGAGTATAGGTGATGGAACTATGGGTGGTCAAAATGATGGTCATGCAGAGGTAGAGATACCAAACGAACTGTTATTACCATCTAATGGAGACCCAATTACAACATAGTTGCAAGTACGTTCCCTATGTTCATGTCTGGGAATTCAGATTCCAGTCTTCTTGAAGGTCGAGCTATATTAGCCCCAACCCTTCGACGTCGTTACACCTCCATTAATGAATACGATGAAGTGATCTGCATA